>NW_015386647.1:108831-181731 GCF_001527695.2 Protobothrops mucrosquamatus | reverse complement strand
GACGAAAAGAGGCGGAAGGTGATGCAGACAGAGGAGAAAAATCTTGGAGCTTGAGGGCACCTCTGCAGCAGCACTGATTACAATTGAGCATCTGCAAAGCCATTGTTTCGGCCTGAGGAATCCCGGGATCTGCCCCGGCGGTTCGTCTGCGCCGAGTCCCGCCTTGAAGTCTGGCGACCGATCGCTTTCTGCCCCCACCAGCGTCGGCCTCTTGGAAAAGCATCCCCTTGGTCTCCTCCACCCTCCGTCCTCCTCCCACCCCTCGATTCTCTCTCTCTCTGCGGGAGTGTACAGTATTATCTTTTGGGAGGTCAGCCTTTCTTTTGCTCGCAGCTCAATTTTGGATGTTTGCGGAGTAGAGTTCATGCTAAGCGCCGACAGGATGGATGAGTTTCAGAGTGAGGAGGAGGAACCGTGGTATGACCAGCAAGACTTGGAACAAGGTAAGGAAATGTAAAAACACGAGCACCCCAACGAGGGTTGCACTTCACATAGGGGAGGGCCTGAGTCATGACCCAGCAGGTCCGGACAAGAGCAGAAGGAAGCTAGATTTTTAAAAAAGAAGCTTCTCATCTCTTTTTCTGGAAGCCCTCTTTTGCAGCATCTCACGGGGAGTTTAAAGTCACCAAATTGCACGTGTAGCCGTTCACAGTGTGCCCTGGGGACAATTTCAAATTAAAATGCCTCTGTAGACCCAGAGGAAGATTTGCTTTGCACTTGTTAGTCTGTTAGGCTAAAACTGACTTAGATTTCTAGGGCTCATAGAGTTTATCCCCTGCAGAAACTCTTAAAGCACTTGGGTGGTTTATGTCCAATTAGCTTACTCATCCTGCTAAATTTACTTAGTTTCAGTGGCGTCAATTGTAGACGGTTGTAAATCAGAGATATCTAACCAAGAATAATCCGATTTTCAATTGCAAATAATCCCAACAGTATATGAGCCAACATTTTAAAAAGAGATAATTTGTAAAACGCAGCAAAATGTTACATTGTGTGCTTCCAACAGTGTTTTTCAATGAGTCACAGCAAATTCTGCACATCATTTTGCTGAGACATAAAAGTTTCCCAATTTGGGGTACGTCTCATGGAATTTGAAATTTTTTTTTTCCCATTATAAAAAACAGTCATAACATAAGTAAACTCAATAACCAGTAAAAAAACCCCCACCCCCCCACCCCGGACTTCCCAAACCTAATCCCAGGATAATATTCATATAAAAGTAAGCAAATACTAATATCTCTAACTCCACAAAATATCTTAAACTACAAGAAAAGATAGAAAGAGTAAGCAAACTTAGAAAATCTAAAAACCTAAATTATATTCTACCACTCTATGCTTCTTGGAATTTGAAAATTAATAAGTATTTAGACTTTAACTTTTTGCAGCATTACTAAATTCTGGCTTGGCATTTATCTAATTCATATTAGATATTATTATTATGGTTGGATGCATACTCAGATGTTTAAACTGTTTTGGCATTTTTATTGACCTATCTAGTCCCCTTCTTAAGGGCTTGGGATAGGCAGATGTTGTTTGACAGTAATAAAAGTATCATCTTAGTATTATTATTATTACATTTCCTAGAGGACTCTTTAGAAAAAAATTGTTTAAAATATTGATAAGAAATTAAATACATTTTTAATCAAGTGCTTTATGGTGCCCAGAGTAACTTTCATGTGAGATGGACATCTATACAAATTAAATAAACAAACAAACAAACTGGTTTAACTTTGTATTAATTGCTGATAAGTTGTCTTTATTATAGAGAAAGGTCATAGTTTAGGACTTTTGTGTCACACTAATTTAAGCATATCCTAAACTTTTCTACCAAAACACTGAAATTTAAATATACTCCGATTATGATCTTATTCAAGGATTATCATTTGTTCCATGTTGTTTGCATACATTCGAGATCCTAAAAGGAAAGATAAAATTTTATTCTCCAAGAAACTTGATTAAGGTAAGAATACATGAATATATATATATATATGCAGGTTGGTCTGTTTCTTGAGCCAGCAACAGTAAATCTGTTCTACAACAGTAAGACCACCAAGGATTTTGCTTGATGACGATGAATGGAAACTTTTGCAGTACCACGCTCTAATAATTCTGCATTATACTTTGAATGAGAAGTAAGATTGTGTTTGTATGGTACTATTTGGACAGCTAGCGCATCTTTAAATGTCAAAGTTAATATGTACTGAGCTATAGCTAAAGTGGTTTAAGATGGGAATATGCTAACTGCAGCCTTAGTGCAAGGTCAGATATACAGGTTTACACTATATCTTGCAGGAGTATCATGGCAGCACATCAGGTTGATAAACTGTAAAAATTAATGACAAACAGGTTTCAAAAAAGTGTTAATAGTAAGTACTAGAAATACAAATAAGTTCCTTAAAGTCAGTCTCAGTTCTTGGTGACTTCATGGAAATGTTCATAAACATTATTGAAAACAACATGGAAGTATTTTACAAACAGTTTTTTCCCAGGATTTTCATTTTATGGTCTAATCTACAGGCTTGATATGTTCCAATGGTCTGCTAAGCAACTGTGAGGCAGGAACAATTTTGTGTAACTTTTTGATATCAGCCAACGAACCAATGCAGAAAAACTGTTGGGATTACATGGTATGATTGCATGATGCACAAAGCTGTCATGTATTAAGACTATTGTACTACATGGAGCTGCATTGAACCTAGCTAAGACTCTGAAACATTGATACTCATTGTAGTGTTGTCATTTTTGGTGGGGAGGTGTGGAGATTGGTATGATGCAATATGGCTATTAGATATGTAGTATAAAGGGAGTCTAGATGCTTTCTTCAGGAAGAAAAAGCAAAATTTGGCAGGTTCTCTGCTCTTCAGATTAAATGCTTTCACTGCTAAAAGCAAAAAACTTTAAGAACAATGGTTGTTTTGTGAATTCATCTGTGAAGGATATATTACTGCTGCTTTCCTAGTTCAGTTAATGATTTGTAGAATATAAATGCTTTCCATAAGTAACAGTATTTTAATTAGAAGCTAACCTAAAGGGCTACATATACTAACCACCCCTTATTGTAGTGAATTATATCTGGTGCCAAAAGTATATAATATTTACAGTATGACACTTGTTTGCATTTTCTTTGTTTCTTAAACTACTGTAGTTTGAATATTCTTATGATTGTCCCAATGAGTTAGATTACATGTAATACCAATCTTTATGCTACTTTTTATTTTTCTGCTTTCATTAACTGTATTCTTTTCCTAAAAGTATTTGGTATATATACTTACTTTCCTCTTGATCTTTCCTTGTAGCTGACAAGACAGTTAAAAATTTGATATCAAAAAAATAAATTAACTTATAATTTGATAGTTGATGCAAAAAAAGCAGAAGACTGCAGTTTCATCTTATAATTTCAGTTCTGTCAGTCATAATAATGAAAACATTTCTGTCTCAAGCTCTTGAAAGGTTAGATGGATGGTATCATACAAAAAACCTTTCCCAAATAGATGTCCTTCAAATGTGTTGTAATGTGATTTGCATTATCTCCAGCTAGCAGGATCAAAAAATTCTGTAGGTTCTAAATTTGGAAGAAATTGGCATTTAAGACTAATATAATTCCAATACAGTTCCACAGAGCCTTTGAGTTAGCCTCCAAAAGATATTGCTGTAAAAGATATCTTTAATGCAAGAGGGAGGGGATATTACATAAGGAGAAATCCCATGAACTGTCTGAATTAACTATAGTCAACAGCAAAATATCACCAGAGAGGAAAACATTCGGAATAAGAATCATTTTCTGAGGCTTTCCTCAGTTTTTCAGTTCTCTGATTTTGCAGATGTGTATTCCATAGACAATATTACTCATTGATTTTTAGGCAGTGGACATGTGAACTAATTCTTTGCATAGGATTAGATTCTTTTCAGATTTAAATCTAGTGAATACTGGCAATGAAGGAAACAACAAAAATGGGCTTATTTTGTTTCTACCAGTAAAAACCTCCCTTTTCTTTATACTGTTCTTCATTGTTAAAAAGCAGCTGGAGGCAGTGCTGTAACAGCAGATTTAAACAGTACCAATAATTATTTGTTGGGTTTTGACTGTACAGTAATGCATCCGTCCAAACACAAACAACAGCCTGTAGGAAAAAATAGTTTGTTGAAATGTGTATTTTCATACATGTATGTATTTGCTTTAATCATTCCTCCCATTCCTATTTGCTGAAGAAAGGCATTCTGGGATCAAAGTACTGCTCCTTGCTCCTTTCAGGAAGTGCTATGATTAGAATGCATGAACAGGGGAAGAACTACGGAGAGAAGTGGCGACAGTGAGCTGTGTTTCTGTCAGCCGGAAGATGATGATGTGGCTCTTTTGACATAATCCAGCAGCTTTTCCAAGGAATGTTTGCTAAGGGTTGTCAAGGGAGAAGAGAATTAGGAAATTTAACTGAAGAATCAAAGAACATTTTCTAAACCTTTGCATCTTGCCTGCTTCACAATTAATGCCTCTTTAAACTGAATTGCAGTTGGATGCCCAAAAAAAACACTTGGCTCTTGCTAGGATTTGATAGTTGCGTTCAAGAACATGACACACAGATCTCCTTTTGTAATCTAGTTCTATATATTGCATCCCGCTCGGTGCCAGCCACTTTTGAAGACTTGGTGTGCTTTGTTTCCCAATCAATTCTCACAGCAACCTTGTGAAGTGGATTAGACTGGCACAAAACAATTGTTCCAAATTTACCAGGACAACATATTTAAATTTCTTACCATTTCTTATACATAATTACATAGATTAGTTACCACAATCTAAATAAGATCTGCACAACATACAGCCACACCAAGCAGCTTTATACGGCCAGTTAGCATTTCTTCAAAACCCAATAAACCCATTGCCACCAAAATTCATTGCGTTGTGGGGGGAAAAATGTGAAGGCTCTGAATTATTTTTCTATCTTTTTCCCCAGGATGTTTTTGTTTCATTTGCTGAAAATAGAAAATATTTTGAAAGATTAAACAAAAATCCCCACCAATGAAATACCTTATTTTGGAATAATAAATACCATAAAACCAAATTACATATATGCTATCCTTCTTTTCTCCCAGATATTTTCTATTCATTTGTAATAGGAAAAAAATTAACTGACTATCCAGGTCCTCCTGTCCTGTACATGAGGGAGAAGTAGGGCAGTGCTCCTCTCCAGCGCAAGAGTCAGGTACATTTCTGTGCAACCAGCTTGGGGAAGAAAAATTCCAAAGAAAGAATTTAGTCACTGATTTGCTTTTGACTTTGTCTAGTGCAGGGGTAGTCAACCTTGGCTCTTTTATGGCTCGTGGACTTCAACTCCCAGAATTCCTGAGCCAGCTGTGCTGGCTCAGGAATTCTGGGAGTTGAAGTCCACGAGTCATAAAAGAGCCAAGGTTGACTACCGCTGCACTAGTGCTTATGCAAAATCCAGAGCACTTCTTCTTCTAAATAACTTTTGATTTGTGCCCATCCTGTTCCACAAGCTTATCATTTTGGTTAACTCTGTCCTTCAACTTACTAGGCCTAGCTTTCCACTGGTGTTTCACTGGGGTAATTATATTTTTAGTAAACACACTTGTGCAGATACTGGCCATTGCTTTTTAGTTGCTGAAATTCATATTGTTGGTTAAATGATTGTCTCCCGATTTGATGCCTTGATGTGATGGAGCAGATTCAATGATTCCTACCTGAGAAGTATGAATGTTGAATTCTTAATCAGAATCACGTGAAATATTAGTACTGCTTTATAAAGCCTTAGTAAGATTACACCTGGAATATAGCATCCAGTTTTGGTCATCACATTACAGAAAAGATGATGAGACTTTGGAAAAGGTACAAAGAAGAGCAACTAAGACGATTAAAGGCCTGGAGATTAAAACATGAAGAACGATTGTAGGATTTGGGTTTGGCTAGTCTAGAGAAAAGAAGGACTAGAGGGGGACATGATAGCAATATTCCAGTATTTGAGAGGCTGCTGCAAAGAGGAGAGGGTCAATTTATTTTCCAGAGCACCAGAGGGCAGGACAAGGAACAGCAGATGGAAACTAATGAAGGAGAGAAGCAACCTGGAAAGGAGAAACTTCCTAACCGTGAGGACAATTAACCAGCTTGCCTTCAGATATTGTGGGTGCTTCATTACTGGAGGTTTTTAAGAAGAGACTGGACAGTCACTTGTTTGAAATGATATAGGATCTCCTGCTTGAGCAGGGGGCTGGACTAGAACAGGGGTCCCCAACCCCCAGTCTGTGGACAGGCGCCGGGCCGGGGCATGCCAGAAACCGTGCAAACAAGCAAAGCGCTATCCGTGGGATGTAGGCAGTACATGAAACCACGCCCCCTCCGGTCCGCAGAAAAACCTCTCTCCACGGAACCGGTCCCTGATGCTCAAAAGGTTGGGGACCTCTGGACTGGAAGACCTCCAAGGTCCCTTCCAGCTCTATTCTGATTCTGATCTGTGTTTTCATTTTAAGTTGTGTGAAGTCATATTTTCTTCCATGAAACAGCCTTTAGATGAATGCAAAATCTTT
This sequence comes from Protobothrops mucrosquamatus, assembly GCF_001527695.2. Lineage (NCBI taxonomy): Eukaryota > Metazoa > Chordata > Lepidosauria > Squamata > Viperidae > Protobothrops > Protobothrops mucrosquamatus. Next base: position 175,194 of record NW_015386647.1, on the reverse strand, counting down.
CAAATTAAAAATGCTTCAAGCTTGAAATGGACTATTCTGACATCACAGACACAATTCAGAAGAGATTCCAAGGTCAGCAAAAGTTTTTCAGTCTTGAAATGGACCCATATTAAAATTAATTGATTTGTTTAATTTGCTATGGCTTTAAGCCTATTGAAAGATTTGCAGACTTTAAAAACTGTTTTGAAAAGAGCAGGAATTTAACACCTCTGGATTTTTACTGAATTTTAGTGATAGGTGTTCAGGGGAGTGGTACTTAAAAATATAGAAGGGCCATTTGGAAGACTCAGCTTGCCATTCCTAAATATTTCTACTGCTCAAATCTATGGATCACATTGTCTGATTGTAAATAAAGGAAGTGCTTTTTTGTAATAAAAAAATAATTAAAAAATAGTGCCGGAACTCACACACGTCATACAACCCGCCTTGCCTACCCTACAAGGTTCCATCCAAAAAAGGTGCCGAAACTCCGTTCTGGGCATTCTGTGACAAAAAAAAAGCCCTGAATAAAGGTATGGTGAAGTAGTAGCATGAAATCTTGTTGACATAGCTTTAAATCACAATTGTATTGGCGATTCTAGAAAATTAATGTTAGTCTATTGTTACAAAGCCTATTGGGAGTTTATTATGCATTCAAAGTAGATTAAACATGTTTTTCCAACTGGAAAAGCTTGTAGAATAAACCAGAAGCAGAAGTTAAAAAGCTAGACTACTTCACTTGAAAAAAAATTTTTTCAGAAAAGTATGTTATTGGAGGTAAGAATTTCCTTACGCCTGGGTTAGTAAGGCCAAAATAAAGACTCTAATAATCTCTATTTAACAGGTATGGGGAACTGAAGTAAGAAAGATGTGAGGCAGTATTGGATTATGTATCATCTCAGTTTTATGCTTGGAACTCTGCTCATCACACATATGGTACTAATCAAAATAAACTTAAAATGTTAATCAACACAAGGAAAATTATTAGTAATAGAGATTTCATAGAAGGTACTAAAACAGTGTTAGAAAAATTTCTTACTAGAGCTCAGCATTAATGAAAATACTTTTATGAAGATCCTTTTGCAGCCTTTCTACATTTTTAGGATAATAAGAATCAGTTCTAAGAAAGTGGAAAGCCTGTTAAAGCAAAGAGGCTACTGGGTTTCAATATTTTAAATTTTCTCTTTGAAAACTTAATTTAATGACAAAATTATGAACACAGTTTAGGGTTATGAAGGATTTTATATTATGCATTGAACATGCATTTTTTTATCCCATTAGGTAGGATGCAGGGGAAATGATTTCCTAAGACTTCTTTACCATTAATGGAAGATTGCTCATGATCAGATGTAATTGATATTGGTTGAACTACAGAACCTATCATTGGCCCTGGAGGTGGGTTAGGGCCTCTCAGCCAAATCAGTAATAGTAATAGTATTATATAGTATTATATAATATGAGAGGCAGTGATCATTAAATTATAATAAAAGGTATGGAGGAAAGCCTCCATTAAATCATTAAATTATAATAAAAGGTATGGAGGAAAGCCACTTTCTACTCATCAGATTTGTTCTAGAGAACAGAAGAAGTGCTTGAAGATAATTAATAAAGACTACAGAAAAAGAACCCTATCTAAGTCATTAAAAGAGATAATATTTGATTTACAAATGATAGAACGGTGAGATAATAAATTTGTAAAATAAATGTATATTAAATCTGGGAGGGAAGGAAAGTTGTTATGACAAAATTCAATAGTTTGGTTGCCTTGCAATTTCATAACCCATTAGGTATCATTTCTTTAATTTTCCTTTTAAAAATCTCTTTTCCTTCCCATTTGATTATTATCCTCAATTTATTTACATTACTTTTTTAGTTATGTCTCCTTTCCTGTGCCTCTGTTGTCTTTTGCTTTTCAGCTTTCTTGTGTTTTTAGTGTGTAATCAAACAGCCATTTTGTCCCCTTTGCTTTCTTTCTGTATTTCAGTATATTTTCGTTTGTCTCCTTTTTAATGATGACACAGATTTCAATCTAATCATTAATTCTGTTCATTATATTTGGCACATTATCAGATGTGGTATCACTGAGTTATACTTTGTAGCTTTGGTTATTTTATTTGTTTTGTTAAGTCTGCTTTTTTTCAAAACAGTTATATTTAGCCCTAAGTCTGGTTTTTGACCAAATAGAGATTCTGCATCTTTGCTTGAACAATGCATACTACATTTTGATTTAGTTGTTATACATCCATTGATCTCCATGTGTATAGACATCAATTACTGCTGGAAGAGGGCATTTGCTATAAATATTGATTTTTCTAGACAGAATGCTATTAGTCTGTCTCCTGATTTCATTTCATATACCAAGACCAAATCCAAATGTTGATTTCCTTCCAACTTTAGCACTCATTCTTCTCTAATTAGTATATGCCTTTTAAAAATACCGACGGTGTTGTGACACCAAGATGTACAAGTTGCCATAAAGATATTTAACTTCCTGTTTTTCCCCTATGTGAGTGGAGCATAGACTTAAATCCCTGTAATATTGATTTGCTTGCCTCAGACTTGAATGGAGATAGTTTAATTCTTTGTGGAGTGATAAATGATGACCTTTAATTACACATTGAAGAATGGTCATATAGAAAAATCATTATTAAAACTGTATTTAGTGTGCAGCTTAACTATTAGATAATGGTTAAAATAGATGGAATAAACATACAGTTGAAAGCTTTATTAACCACAATTAATTTATTTATGTTTTATTTAAGCTGCCCTAGAACTGAACTGAGTGTGACAAATGTGTCGGGTCACCCAGAGCTATTTCAGTAACCATGACAACTTGGTTCCTAGACTGTTGCCATTTTGTTCCATTCTGAATTTATGAATTCTCAGTTCATGTTTTCGTATTGTGCTGCTATCTGTCTTCCTCATTCTTCTGACATAATATTGGATGTCTCTTTTGTAAAAAGGCAAGCTGATAAAGCTACTTTACCAGATTTTACAAGCCCTAGTGAAGAATAAATATTTATTGTGAAAGTGCTTATATGATGTAGCAGTCCCTGTGTTTTACAGAAGGTCAGTTAGACAGTAAATAAGTAACAAAGAAGTCCAAGTGTGCTTTTTGAATTACATCTTATCTCCAATAGTTCCAAAAAAATTTCCAGATCAGTTCTCATTTATTGCTTCTATGGTTAAAAGTTCTGATGGTCTCAGCTTCTATAATCATCTTAGTTCAATAAGCTCTCTCTCTCTCTCTCTCTCTCTCTCTCTCTCTCTCTCTCTGTGTGTGTGTGTGTGAGAGAGAGAGAGAGAGATTGAGATTGTGTGTATGTGCACACATATTCCTTTTTCATTTATTGTATTGTAATATTTTTGGTTTTCTACACTATATAACACACTAATTTACATAGTTATTTGTAAGCATAGTCTATAAAACATGTTTAATGGCTTGGCAGGGTTCACAGAACTTAGTAATAACAATTTCTTTAACAAACAATAACTAAAGCAAATCTACTTTAGTATAATGTCTGAACCCAGCCAATAATATGCATGCAAAATCCCTGGATATTTTTTAAAAAATAATATATTAAAGAAGCAGGCTTTCAGTGATTCAGGACCTGGGTATATGCAATTTCTAACCATCTAATAGGATCTAGGGGTATTTAGAGACCCATTCTTGAGGGATTGCCATCATCAGTGATCTCCCTTTTTTGTTTGCTTGTTTTGATTTGATTTCTGTTGCCTCTTTTCTTTATGTTTCATCCAATGTTAAGTCGGTGCCAGCCCAGGAGAAACACTAAGACTAAGACTGCAACAACTTCAACGATTGGTAGTATTTTCCCTAAAGTGGATGATTATTGCTGATGTCATTGTTGGTTTTTTGCTTGGTGCATTAAAGGACAGTAAGACTTATTCTTATTGCCTTTTGGATTTATTATTTCCATGTTTATGTTTGTATTATTTGTAAATCGTATACAGTCATTTTGAAAGTGTTGATCCAGTAATAAATTAATGAATATTTAAATAGTAGACATTTTAAAATGGAAACTTTACTTTCTTTCAATAAAGTATTACTCAGTTATAGAAAAAAAGCTTAAATTATATTTTACCACAATTACTTTATTTTCATCTCTTCTAACGCCTACAATAACATTGCTGGATTGGTTTTAAAATCCTGATACTAAAATCCTGGGTTTCCTAATCCACTTAATGTAACCCCAATCCCAGCAGATGAAATTAGATGCCATATAATGAATACAGAGGGTTACGAGTGACGTAATCCTCAGAAATACAGGAAAAGCTCAAATCTTTTCTACCTTACTGAATCAGCATGAATACTTCTGTACTAATACCTAGCCGTTAGCAATCAAATACCCACCCTACAACAATATCCTTATTTTATTCATTTGATTTTCTGCAAAGAACAAAACAAAACCCAACTATACCTATGCTTGGCAAAAAAATGTCAAGCTATTTTTCTCCTTGAAAGGCCTGAAACCCAAGAGTAGGAAGGCATCGTGAGCAGAAGATTCTGCCAAGGGGAAAGGGATCACAGGCTCCATCCACCGTGCTGTGATGCTTTTTCTTGTGGTCTCAGTACAATTTAATTCTGACTTTGCTAGTGTATATATTGGACATTGTGAGATTGCAGAAGCCCAGAATTGCTTTCAAACTAATACAAAGGCTTCATGTGGAAAGGCTCTTGATTTGGTATTTCTGTACCCTTTCATTTGAATTATTGCACTGTGTTGTATGTGGAATTATGGGTACAGATAGTTCAAAAAGTTCAGTTAATCCAAAGGAGAAGGTATTTCAAGGAGCCTATCCTCTTATGTATCTGCCTGGTTTTTCTGTCTTCTTTAGAGTTATTTTTCTACATGGACCACTAAAGGGAGGGCTACTGTACAAGTTGTGTGGCTTTCTTTTGGAATCATCTCCAATAACCATGCTAATGTATTTTCCATATCAGGAAAGCTATTTTTTCCTTCAGGGATTTCTGAATGTTTCAGCTTAATTTTAAGTACCTAGCCTGTACCAGGATAGTTGGATTTATATTTCCTGGCTAATGTATTTTTTGTGTGTCATTATTTTTCAAGCGGGTTAATGTTAGAAAATTCAAGTGTTTTATGTAATGTTGTAATTTGGATGGAAACTTTGGTCAGGGAATTTGCCAGAAATATAAATACTGTTTCCATCTCACCTATTTTTGTTATGTTGTCACACTTAGAAAATTGGAGATGACTGTATATGTCTTTTTAGCAATAATTTAGCAAAAATTATCACTCCCTGTTAATATTCTCCAGTCAAAGAATACAATTGGCAGCCAGGGTTTTTACATACTGTATCATTATTGCAATTAACATTAAGTTGGCTCTTAACAATTCATTCAGTGCTATAGTACCAAAACTGGAGATCAGATTTCTAGCGAATAACCAACAGATAAAAGTTCAGGAATTGTTGCTGTTGTTAATTGCGAAGTCATGTCCGACCCATCGCGACCCCATGGACAACATTCCTCCAGGTCTTCCTGTCCTCTACCATCTTCTGGAGTCCATTTAAGCTCACGCCTACTGCTTCAGTGACTCCATCCAGCCACCTCATTCTCTGTCGTCCCTTTCTTCTATTGCTCTCAATCTTTCCCAGCATTAGGCTCTTCTCCAGTGAGTCCTTCCTTCTCATTAGGTGGCCAAAGTATTTGAGTTTCAACTTCAGGATCTGGCCTTCTAAAGAGCAGTCGGGGTTGATCTCTTCTAGGACTGACTGGTTTGAACGCCTTGCAGTCCAAGGGACTCGCCGGAGTCTTCTCCAGCACCATGGTTCAGAGGCCTCAATTCTTTGGCGCTCAGCCTTTCTTATGGTCCAACTTTCACATCCATACATTGCAACTGGGAAAACCATGGCCTTGACTAAATGCACTTTTGTTGGCAGGGTGATGTCTCTGCTTTTTAGTATGCTGTCTAGATTTGCCAGATAACAGATAAAAGTTCAGGAATACCAAACTCCTAAGCCAAGCTTTGGATATTATATGGTGCTTCCTGAGAAGTCTTTGCCTTTAAAGGAAAATTAAGCAAAACTGACTTACTAATAATTTACCTTTGTTATTGTACACCATTACCTCTTGTCTGCAATGTAGATATGTTTATCACAATTCACCTTTCCATTTAAATACCTGATTTTTTTATCAATAGATTTAGTAGAGGCTAAATCTTTGTCTTCCTATATATGTCTTAAGAGCTATTAAAGGAAAAGCATGTTAATTCTGAAACCTGAACCATGCAAGTATGGGGAATGAAGCAGATGGAAAGAAGTGGGGCACCTTTCTCCTCCTCCTTTTACTATAGCAACGGATTTCAAATAATAGCTGCCCAATACCAGTAGCTTGTTAAATTCAGAGAAACCCAAGTAAAAGGCAGTGATTCAATTAGCACCTCAGTGGTAGCACTACCCCCTTCTACTTCCCACCAGGATGGGATAATTAAGACATTTCCTTATAGCCATATTGCCCTGAGAGAGTTGTCATTTAAATGGGCAGCTGCATTTGAAAGTCTCTGTGATGTTCCACCTGAGACAGCCAATACTCCAATCTTCTCTCATTGCATTGACAAAATGGTGATCAAACAGAAGTAAAGGCAGCTGGGAGGACTTGGTAAAATTGCTGATGAGGATAAGAAAGGGACAAAAAGGATTGGAGAGTTGTTGTACAAAACTATAAACCCAATTTCCCTAAGTGTTTTGTAAGCTACAAGACACTCTGGGTTAATAAACCAATATAGAAATGTATATTGAGGAAGTTATAGAACAATATAAGAAAAAAAGATTAAAGCTTACTTTCTAGGCTGCACTTATATACTATCATATAACATGTTTGGTTTTGTTCTCATAATAATCAGGGCAGCATAGAATAGCAATTATTGCCCAAAACCAGCTTCTAAATTACTGATTTATTGCTAAAGCCTATTCACAGGAATCTTCTCATAGCAATCAAGAGAGGTTAGATTTCATTCTTTTGTGGCTAGATAAGGATTCTAATTGCTGCCTCATTTAATTCCTCCCCCTAGCTCTGCCGTCTCTATCCTACAACTATAAAGGCATCAAATAAACACTTAATATATAAAAGTCCAAGCAAATAGAATGCCTTTAAAATGAGTCAGTTCACATAACATTTGGCCTAGCAAGTTAAATGCTAACTAGAACAATTGCATTTTGACCAAATAGCAAGATTATGAGAGAGAAAGTTGAATAAATCTCTTTAGAAATGGAATAACTATAGTTTGTCTGTGGCTATGTATCTTCCTGGGCTCCAAGATCACCGCAGATAGGGACTGCAGCCAAGAAATTAAAAGACGCTTGCTCCTGGGGAGGAAAGCTATGGCAAATCTAGACAGCATACTAAAAAGCAGAGACATCATCCTGCCAATAAAAGTACATATAGTCAAAGCCATGGTTTTCCCAGTTGCAATATATGGATGTGGAAGTTGGACTATAAGAAAGGCTGAGCGCCAGAGAATTGAGGCCTTTGAACTATGGTGCTGGAGAAGACTCCTGCGAGTCCCCTGGACTGCAAGGCGATCAAACCGGTCAGTCCTAGAGGAGATCAACCCTGACTGCTCTTTAGAAGGCCAGATCCTGAAATTGAAATTCAAGTACTTTGGCCACCTAATGAGAAGGAAGGACTCACTGGAGAAGAACCTAATGCTGGGAAAGATTGAGGGCAATAGAAGAAGGGGACGACAGAGAATGAGGTGGCTGGATGGAATCACTGAAGCAGTAGGCGTGAGCTTAAATGAACTCCAGAAGATGGTACAGGACAGGAAGGCCTGGAGGAACGTTGTCCATGGGGTCGCGATGGGTCGGACACGACTTCGCAACTAACAACAACATGTGTTAGCTACCTGATAAGAAGGAAGAAAGGCAAATTAATTTCTTTAAGGGATGGGCCAAAAGTTTATAACTGCCAAAGACAATTGTTGATTGTTTACTGTGCATAATGAAGAATCTCACAAATATTATATTAACTGCCAGTGTGTTTCCAGATTAAATCAAAGGAGGAGCTCACTTTTTAAAAACCCTTTACAGTATAGGCTGGACCCCACACATCTTCAGGTTCTTCTTCAGGAGGCTCTGAAGTAGTAGCAGATTGCCATGATCATACTCTATTCCAGATGGTTTAGTATCAGCAAAATAGGATCATTTTGGATCCCTTGAAGGCATTGACATTTATTTATTTATAAAATTTATAGACCACCCATCTTACCTCAAGGTAAACTTGAATGCTTTTCCTGATGTTTTGTATCTTTCTGTAGAGGTCACAAGGTATATTATAAAGCACATGTTGCTAGTTCTACTGTTCTAGTCATATCTTCCTCCTCGTTATTTTTCTTGTTACTATGGAATTTATATGCCACTCTTCAGGACATCTTCTCTGAGCAGCTAAGAATTATAATATGAAATTAGGATAGCAGAAATACAATTAGCACTGCTGACTTGTAATTTCCAACAGAGCGAGATAATTAGAACAATTTGCCCTTCAGCTGAGCTGTGAAACAAATAACTCATAAGTAACCTTAAATCACTCATAAATATGTATGCTGAACCCAATAATAAGATATTTCTATCGTGTGTAGGAAAAAATCATGTTGGAGAGAAAATGATTCAATTATATAAGAGGCTTAAAAACACCTCCAGTCTGCAAGAATTAGGGACAAAATAAGTGTGGCTTTTATCATAAGATTCTTCGGAATTAAAAGAAGTATTATAATTAAAAAAGTTACTTTTAATCATGTAATGTCACATGTGTACTGATTTTACCTTTGAAGTTTGATACAGTTTTCAGTGGCATTAGCTGCTTTGGTTCTTGAAAAAAATGGGTTAAGAATATTTAAACATGTCAACCAGCATTGCATATGGTATTCCAAATTACTTAGAGTAAAAAAGCCTTTATATATGTTTTGTCTGCTTTTCAGACTTGCACTTAGCAGCCGAATTAGGGAAGACACTTCTGGAGCGCAACAAGGAACTGGAAGATTCTCTGCAGCAAATGTACACCACTAATGAGGAACAAGTGCAAGAGATAGAGGTACTGTCAACAGAGACTGGGAAAGCGCAAGCAAATGTATAACTCAAATAACCCATTTATGTACATTAGTACATAAGTGTACATTAGTGTACATTAAGCATTGCTAAAAATATATGTAAATATTTGGGTAGGATTTAATTTAAGACAGTCAAATTAGCAGCATCCACAAAGATGTATGATTAGGGAGAGGGTGAGAAGCACACATGAAAGTTGCTGAAGCAAAGCTGGATTAAGCCCCGGAAGAACGGAGCAGAAGAGGTCCGTGACAAAGTCTTTTGTCACTTGAGATGTGTTTGTTTTGTCACTATCCAGCGAAGCCCTCTGTCCCCCAGCTCATACACTTTCATCCTGGGCAGAAACTTTAATATGGGTTGCTTTGAGCTAGTACAGGTTCTCTATTTTTCTTTTTTTACCCAACAAAACGGAATTGTGTAAAGTGACGCTTGCTTCTCAACCTCAGCAACTTTAAGATGTGCTGGCTGGAGAATTCTAGGCGATGAACTCCATACATCTTAAGATTACTGAGGTTGAGAAACGCTGATGAAAGGAGACTCATAACTCTCTCTGTGGGATAATTCTCGATAAACAGGATAATTTGATGTGGGAAAAACCAATAAGAGAAAGATTGTGTTGAAAGTGATCAGCCCTGATTGGAGAAACAGAAGTGGGGGGGAAGTCCCTCTTGTGTCTGTCTGGGAGAGGAAATTGGGAAGCATCTCAGAATGTTTCTGATTGCTTCATCATAAGCCCCTCTGCCCTTTCTAGTCTCGTGATGCAGAGTACTTTTTTTAAAAGGGTGGAAAGAATTCCATAAGGCATTTTCTGCTGCTTTAAAGGGATTTAAATTGGTGTGTCTTGTTTGATTATCTGTATGAGTGTTCATAAATGTATTTTTAAATTATATCTGTATAAAATGTAAGAGGCAGAGTAGCGAGGCTTTCAAGATTGAGGTCAGCCCTTTGAAGTAGTTCAGTTCAGGAAACAGATTCTCCTCAAGAAAGATTGAAGATCGATTTTGTGAAGAAAACCTATAACACAAGAATCCTGACTGCATTTTCCCTTCCCTCCATCTTATACCCCAGGGAGGGAGTTAAAGCAGAGTCCATTTGAGTTACTTTCTGATATTTTCTTCATTTCTTGGGCTTAAAACATGTTTTTGTAACTGTCGCCAACATAGTTTCTGCTAAGTCATCTCTCCACAGATTGTACTTTTTGTGTGAAAGAAAAGATTATATTATTTTTTTAAGATAGATTATCCCATTTGCTCATTTTTATAATTGCCTAGGCTATCCTAAAATTGATGCTTGATTAGAGACACATTTTTAGACATTTAAAAAGTTGCAATTGATTTGCCTTCCGTTTAATTATGCTATTCTTAAAGAGATTGGATTGGTTCGGCTGCACTTCTTTTTGTTTTTCTTTATAGTATTTGACAAAACAGCTGGAAATGTTGCGGCATATGAATGAACAGCATGCTAAAGTTTATGAACAGCTGGACTTAACAGCACGGGATCTAGAATTGGCCAACCAGAAGCTTGTGCTAGAGAGTAAGGCATCCCAGCAGAAGATACAATGGTAATCATTTGTCTGGTGGGTCTGTTTGGTAGATTTAAGATTTTTTTGCTATCCTCAAAGGATCAGATTTTTTCATTCATAGTCATGGACAGGAAAATACAACCCCTCTTGCCAGAGTTAATCATAAAGTCATTTTTTTTTAAGTCTACTGACAACCAAATGAGAAAATTAATATTAATCTATTGACACCTTTACACAGACATTGGCAATATCCCTCTTACCACTGCAGCATGTCTTGCTATGTTCCCTGAATTTGCATATATTTGCTAGTCAATCGGGGAAAATGCAAAAATGGCAGTCAGTCAATACCCTTCCCCTGAATTTACCATTTCTTCCCTGCATTTGCTTGGCGGTGGGGTGGGGATGTTAAAATGCCTTGGGTTCAAGTGAGAAGTGTGTCTCTAAGGAGTGGGTAAGTGGAATGAAGTGGGGGTTCCCACGATTCTCCAGAGCAGTTACCTTGCAGTTTTCGCTATAGTGACAGCTGAACAAAGGTAATTTATTCAGCTCACAAAGACTTTGAAAAGTCCCACCATACCGTGGGGCCCAGGGATATCATGTTTGTCTCAGGTATGTCAAAAATTGAAAGGTAGAGATTGCATTGCTGGCAGTTATCTAATAGTTGAAAGAGTATTCAGATCTGAGTGAGGGGTTTTGTTTTCCAATCTTTAGAAAGATTTAACTATTGTATTTTGCAGCTTCTAAATGATAAAAACTGCTGATTTCAGAACTAATAGGAAATTTTGTACTCATATTCCCTCCTGAAAACAACGTATGCAAGGGTAGCATTTGCCACTAACTGTAGTGACAGAGAGATACGTAGACATGTTCTCTTTTGAGAACACCTGTTACAAATAAAAATATAGTTAGCCAGCTTCCCTACGAGGAAAGAATTATATTAGATGGGCATGTGAATGGATGACTTCTCTCTTACCCCATATGTTGTTTTGGACATATCATTGCCCCAGTGTTATTGTACATTCTGTTTCCTGAAGGGTAGTTTAAAAGTGTTTCCGAGTGAAAAATTCTGACACATAATTCCCACTGGAAAACACTATTGACTGAGCCCTCCAGTCTATACCATCTCATATTTCCAGGGTAGGATTTGTAGGATGGAAAAAGCAAACGTTTGAAAATGTGTTGAAATGGAGAAGGGATGTGTGAGAAGGTTCAGTTCATAACATAATAGCAAATTGGATGATTTAGCATTTCTGAAAAGAATAGGCAGAGAGAAACATAGTTATTCTTTGATTTATGCTTCTTTAAATATTTGGGGAAAGCATACATAATTAATATTGAGGGAGAAAAACAGAGAAAAGTTGACAGCACAGTCAGCTAGTTCTAATAGGAGCTTACCTCCCTAAGAATGTAATTGCAATTTACAGGCCAGAATTGCTGAAGTGTAAAATTTTAGTTGAAGGGCACATATACATATTCTCCAGAGATGGTGCTGCAGATCATTATAGCTTGGAGGAAAGCATAGGTATACGAGTAGTATAACCATTTCTTCATGTTGTGTCTGTATTTTGTTCTATACAATTTAGTGCTCAGCTTTTTTGTTTCATTTCTCCTCCATCAATCCTAAATTTATTTGCAGCCTGACAGAAACTATTGAAGGACTGCAAAATCAAGTTGACGAGCTACAAAAACAAGTAGAAGAACTGCAGAGCTTAGACCAGCTGCGTGTCCGCCGGGAAAAAAGAGAAAGGCGTCGAACGATCCACACATTTCCTTGTCTCAAGGAACTATGCTCAAGTCCTAGGTATTTTGGACAGGAGAAATAGTACTTCATTTTTGTTAAATATCTTTGCTTGGCCAACTGTTAATTTATAGAGGAAGCAGATGATACAACAGTGTATCTTAACTTTGTGTGGACCTTTACATCTGTCTTCTTCCTTCCCAACTGTTTGCTCAATAATTGTGGAAATAGTTGCTTCCCAGTTTTGGAGCCATTCACAGTATTCTCAAATCTCCATTTGTTATATTAGAAATCAAGGCATCATTTAACTGAATCAAGGCTTGGGATTTTCTGCATTATTCTGAAAGCTCTAGTTTGTTTTTTAAAGACTTATTCAATAATGAATTGAAATATATTTTTTTAAATTTGACAATTTGTTTTAATTCCTAGGCTGTAAATGCTCACGTAGCAGAAAACTGATGCAGGAAAAACATATTTAAAAAGTGGGCTTAACAATTATTAAACTTCCTGTAGTGCCAATGAGAGGTTCTCATTAGGGTTGTATATAGAAATCTCTTAAGGCAACTGAACTTCGGTTTGAGATAAAGTGAAGCTGAAGTTCATTTCTTTCTCCGAAACAAACAATTAGATTGGCATTTGAAATGAAAACAAGTGCACTTGCCATGTGCTGGGGCAGCAATGCAGAACAAAGACTTTAGATTAGTTTATGTAATATCTCCCTAATTTATGCAAATAGAAGAGGCTGTTTTGAAATAGGCTACACTGTGTTCCAGTGATTGTTTCATCTGATGCCAGCAGTGTCAAATGGATGGAAACAATTACTTCAAGAAGTTAACTCTCCTCTGTATCAGTTTAAAGCAGGGATGTCAAACTGCCAGCCCGCTGGCCGGACGTGTTACGAGGAAACTGCGCCCACCCCATTGCCGGCAATGGGGGAAAAGCTCCATTACGTCGCGCGGCGTCACATGACATCACGTGATATCGCAAGTTTGACATGTCTGGTTTAAAGCACATCTCACCATTAGCTTAGTATTAGTTTTAGTGTACATTACACATTCAGAGCACTGACTGAGTTCCTCTCACACTTGAAACTCCTCCATTTGACACAGAATTACAGAATAATAAAAATATACACATTTCTACACGCTTTATTTCATTACCAGCTGAAGGTCAGAGATCTCATTCATCGTCAACACTAATCGCAATTCAGTCACCTTTGAAAGATTTCTTTGGTGTCCCATCTGGTTCTAGCAGAAACAGTCAAAAAATCAATGAGCCAATCAGTAAACATTATTCATGCAGTTCTGACAAACATAATTACTGTTGTCTCTAGATTCTAAAATAATTCTAGGCAAAATCTTTTAAGTATCCATGTAAAAATATCCTTATCACACCTTTGATATGTTTTATCCAAGGTGTCCTAAGGCTATGTATAACATTATAACATTTGCATTTTAAAGATAACTGATTTAAAACAATTAAGGGGGATTTCACTGCCCTCTTTCTAGTCCATATATGAATGAGGCATGGGGCAGTCTGGTATTGCTCACTCCCTTCCCATCCACAAGCTTGTTTATTAGGAGTCAAGGAAGAATATATGCTGAATTAAGCCAGATACGATTTTCTCAGCACTTCTTTTATATCCATCCTCCCACTAACTCTGGACAGATTCAAAGGCACCTGAAGACAGAATTTCAAAGGGGAATTGGCCAGTCCCCGTGGTTATACTTATTTATTTTGTGTCTCTCCATTGTCAAATCAGTATACCAGTTTTTTGCGGGGTTGGACAGCACATCCGAAAATCAAAACAAGGTTCAAGGAGTATTGCCAGAATTGCTCTGTTAGATCTGATGTAAGTGATATAGTTAAATATTGTACAGTATCCAGGACACACAAGGAACGTAGTGTCCTTTTGGTTATTGATGATTGAAATAATTATTCTTCAAATTCTGCTTATTCTTTATCCAATTCTTTATGGAACAAAGCTTAAATCCATGTCACATTCCTTCCTATTTAACTCCTCCTTTCTCATCTTTTTCAACGCAGTTGAAATTTATACTCTAAAACGAAATAATCTGTAGAGAGCACTATATAAAGGAAAAGCAAGTTAACATCATGGGGTATATTCCTGTAGCCTGTTACCAAATGTACTATATTAATTTCCTTTAGGAATTAAATTAAATTAAACTTTACCTGATATTAACTGAATCCTGGTTCAAGTTTAAATTTCAGAGTGTTTCCACGCATTAGAGTCTTATTAAAAAGTCACAGTGTACTATTCTGTCTTTTGTTCATTATCCAATTCTTCTCAAGATTTAAAAATGCTACAAGAATTATTGGTATATGGTATAGGTGTTGGACTAGGATCATGGGGATCCACATTCAAGTCCACCTTTAGCCATGGAAAATTTGAGCCAGTCCCTCTTTCCTCAATCCTACCTATCCCACCAGTGTTGGTTGAGGGAGCAAAATTAAAGGAGATCCTTGTATTTGAACGCCTGCAGAAAAGTCAGACATAAATTTAACAGATAAATAAATCTGTAAAAATCTGGACTCTTGGTCTGAAATTTCATGAATTGCTCAGTAAGCATCCAAGCTGTATGAAACTTAGGGTAATGGGGAAAATGAATAAGGTTCTTTTATGTCTCCATTTTACTACTGTATTGATAATGATCCACCTGCCGGTAAGGATCGGTAGTTTCATTATAATCACAATGGAATAGTAGCTCTTATTACTATAGAAATACACTGTATTGAGAAGTACAGGGTCTCAGTCACTTCAGGGTATAGCACAATTCTGTTTTAACACTAGGGGTTCTAGGCCAGGGCTTTTCAACCTTTTCACCCATTGTACTACTTTTAGGATATGGCAGTATCCAGGTACCACCAGTCGCTTAGCAAGGTGTCAAAAACTTGATGACCAAAAAAAAAAAAGGAAAAAAGTGATAAAGTACAGGTAGTCCTCGACTTACAACAGTTCACTTAGTGCCTGTTCGAAGTTACAATGGCACTGAAAAATGCCCCCCCAAGCCACAGCCGAGCAAGACGTCTGCCTGCCCACCCAGCGGCGCTCTTCCTCCTGTCCGAGGTTTTCATTGTTGTGAGCATTTCTGTTGAGGATTGGCAGCAGGGGTGGGGTGGGGTGTGTGTGGTTTTTATTCCGTCTGCTGGGTGGTTGCAGCAGGTTTTGGTCACTTCACATGACCCTGGGACACTGTGACCGTCATAAATATGAATCAGTTGCCAAGCATCTGAATGTAAATCACAAGACCCTGGAGAGGCTGCAACATTCCAGTTGATCGGCGCTTCTTCTGGGCTCAGCAGAAGCACCAGGATCAGCACCGAGCTCCAGCTGGAGCCTGGCGCTGATCCTGGCGCTTCCACTGAGCCCTGACAGCCCCGAAGAAGCGCCGATCAGCTGGAAAGCGGCACTGATCCTGGCGCATCCGCTGAGCCCTGCAGCTCCAGCCATCTCTCGCTCAGGCTTGTGCAGTGCTGCCACCGGTTCAGCTCATTCCCCTCCCCCGCTACCACTTTTCTAGGATGGTCGTGTACCACCTGCCAGGTGCCAATGTACCACAGGTAGTACCCATACCACTGGTTGAAAAGCCCTGTTCTAGGCAACCCAATTGGAAGAAAGGTGTAGTTTTATAGAAGTAATTTCGTAGTGTTTCACTCTTCCTGTGCAAGTTAAAACTGGTGTTTGAATAAGAAAGACATAAGATTTTAGATATCAGCTGCTGTCAGGACTCATTTGTATGACTTCAGAAAGAATATTAATCCCACCCACTACCATCATCTCAAATGAGAATACTGGCATTCAACATAGAAGCAGTCTCAGTATCTACCGTATATACTGTAAACAGTCCTTATGACCACAATTAGGAACAGAATTTTTATTGCTAATCAAGGTGATTATTAAGTGAGTCATGTCTGATTTTATGTCCTTTTTTGCCATGCTTGTTAAGCAAATCACTGCAGTTGTTAAATGAATCCAGCTTTCTCCATTGACTTTGCTTGTTGCAAGCCAGCTGGGAAGGGCACAAATGATGATCACATGACCCTAGGATGCTGCAACCATCATAAATATATGCTGGTTGCCAAGCACTCAAATTTTGATTACAGACCCTTGGGATGCTACGATGGTTGTAAATGCAAGGGCCAGCGTAAGTCATTTTTTTTCCCAATGCTGTTCTAACTTCAAATGGTCGCTAAACAAATGGTTCTGAGTCAAGGACTATCTGTATACAGATTTACTTTTTGAATCTTGGATATATGATAAACAGAATTTTGGTAAGATTATATATTTGAATATCCTTTGTGAAAAATATATAACTATATATAGAAAACTAGTAGTTCAAAGGTACATACATCTATTGCATTGTGTTATGAAATATGCCTATCCTTAAGGCCAACAGAGTTATCCTATGTGACCATCCAGAAGTGTCCCACTAGACACTTCACAAGAATGATAATGCTATCTAACTATGGATCCTGTGTTAATTTGCTAACTATATTATCCTTTTAATATTAGATATGAGGATGCATTCCAAATCCACAGCTCTTCAATGGAGTTCAGCCAGATGCCCTTGGAACGAGAGAATGAGCGACTGCAAGCAATGGTAAATTCTCTCCGGTCCCAAGTTAATCAGGAGAAGCAGCGAAAAGAGAGGGTGGAGAGAGAGTATACATCAGTCATCCAGGAGTACTCAGATCTTGAGCAACGAGTTTGTGAGATGGAAAGCTGCAAACTGCGCATTAAAGAATTGGAAACTGAATTATTGGAACTCCAGCAGATGAAACAAGTCAAGAAGTATCTCCTCAGTAGAGAGGATAACCTGTCAGAAACACTTCTGGAGCCATTAAACAATGCTCCTGAAGCCGACTACATAGACCTTTCTGAGGAAGATGGGAGGAAAAATCATGAATCCTCCATGGCAGCTTCTCCGAACCATCCTGTCCGGAAAAGCTGTAGCGACACAGCCCTTAATGCCATTGTAACCAAGGATGCTGTGAGTCGCCATGAAGGTAATTATACACTCCATGCCAACAATGTACGGAAAAGGGGAATGTCAATCCTGAGGGAAGTGGATGAGCAATACCACGCCCTGCTGGAAAAGTATGAGGAGCTTCTCAGCAAGTGCCGTCAGCATAAGGACAGCGTACGCCATGCCGGTGTACAAACCTCTCGGCCCATCTCCCGTGACAGCTCCTTTAGAGACTTCCGGGGAGAGAATTATGAGCTGGAAGAGCTTAAAACAATGGAGAAGAGTCTTAGTAAACATGTGGAAGCTGTAGACAAACGGCTAGAGCAGAGTCAGCCAGAATATAAAGCTCTGTTTAAGGAAATCTTCTCTCGAATCCAGAAGACAAAAGCAGATATCAATGCCACCAAGGTGAAAAAGAAGAGTAGCAAGTGAATCTTCCCTATTCACCTGCACCTTCAGCCTCATATTCTTTTCAGTCCAGGAAAAATTGCCTAGCTTTCTGCCTTTGTGCTCTGGAAGCTTCTTATATTGATATCTTGCACAGAAAGGGAGCCTGTTGGAGTGCCTGAAAAACAGCAAGAATCCAAGTCACATTCTTGAAGTTGGTACTCCAAGCTGTCCGGCTCCCTGAATCTGCTGCAAAATCTATATGTTGTAGTTGTAGTTGGTATCAAAGATTTTATGAGGATTTCTTCACATCATGCAGCAGCCAGAATGCCTAAATAGGAAATCGGGCCAACTAACCACAGCTTCACTTGTTGCCACAGCCACTGTTCACTTTTCTGCATGGAACATAGGATCAAGATTAGATTCCTGACAATGACTTGGAGTGTCCAAAATATAATTAAAAAAAAATAGTTTCCAAAAGCAACTCATGAAATGCAACCTTTTCTCTATACTGTAGTTCCATTTTGTTTCTTTCCATAAAGAACGGAATCAGACCCAGCATCAGTAAGACTTTTAAATGGACTTCTCCCTTTTCTGAAGGGGAATGTGTTCTTCCTGTTTAAGCCATTATTTTATTGGTCAAATTTTTCAATATTTACAATGCAAGTTCATTGCAACTGGAAAAACTTGAAGAGAAATGTCAGATTGATTAATGTCTTCATCAGGCATACCTAATTGTCCTGATCATCTAACATGTAGAACCAAGTAAACATAGGATGTATATTTCCTCCAGTATTTATTTCAGTAAGTTGTCATCATTCTGGGATTTTCCAGAAGCCAAACAAATAAGTGCTATTACTGACTTGGGGAGAGAGCTCCATCTTTAGTTAATGTTGGTTTTTGAAGCCCGGTTGCTCAAAGGATTACCTTTATTATCTTCTGTAACCTGCTCCTAAGATATAATTTGCATGCCTTGCAAAACCTGAATAGGGGTGATTTATACATCACATATTTATACACAAAGCTTTCTCTCTCCAGTCTCAGGAATCATCACTATCCATTTCATTGAAATTAAATATTGGGCTGTTTTAGATACACCATAATAAATGATAGGAATTCCTGCACATAATGCTTACCAGTATTACATTTCAATAATGTTTAGGATACACATACATACGATTATTGACTTAGCAAGCAGTACAATACTTGAAAAAATGTTGGGTCCTTTTGGATATATCTGAATAAAATCCAAAGTCTTCGTTGTTTCTTTGGAATTATGATAACATAAAATGATATTTTAATGTGCTATTATTATGTTCAGCATATTACCTTCTTGTTCTTTAAACACTGTTGTGTGATTTTTCATACCATAATCCTCAGACAATATTCTTTAGTGGTCAATATTGCCAAGTTTCATCACGGAGATGGAGGCTTACAGATTTTTCTAATTATTTGTGCCTCTTGTCATATATTACATTTCATCATGGTAGATCTGTCTAGTTTTTATATCCAATTTCATGAAAACAGTAAATAAAAGTTTAAGAAGGTAGTTGTGTGGGAAGTCAACTGTGAAGTCAAAGAGAGTGAGCATTTTCATTCTTGTGTCACCAGATTGTCATTTCATTTGCTATATTCTTGCCATGAAAAACTTTTGAGTCCTTGTGCTTAGCCAAATGAAGTCACTTTTGAAATATGTGGAAGTTTTAAGTTAGCCTATCCAGGGCTATTCTTTTGAATTGGTTCTTCTATTAAATGTTCAAATCTCTTCTGTACCCTGGATGTGGTCCAAACGAGCCATACCCATGATTGTGGCTACCACTTTGGTAACCATATATAAACCTTCATGCCTTACAGTAAAAAATCAGTAATCTGTAAAAATAAAGGAAGTTGGTTCTCTCAAAACATTTACTTTGATCTGTCGCCATCATAGCTGTGGCATTTTAATTTTCTGTTACTACCTTTTTACTAAAGGACTTCTGAATTTATATTTGTTCTAAAAAATAATCTGTTTGTTGCATCAGTATTTCGGGTGGGAAAGGGCCATTGCAATCTTGGTTTTGAAAACTGTTAACGTGCAAACCAGCGTCTTGTTTGTGTAGCATACTTAAAATTAATATATTTAAAAATGCTTTATTCTGTTCTTAAATAAAAAAGAAATACCAGTACTATTTGAACTTTTACCTTCATTTAGACCATGAAAATGTTTTAGGCATAAAATAAAGTGGAGGGGGAACAAACCAGGAAACAGTACTGTTGCTGTTTTTATAATAGATATTTCCTCCAGCTACAGAATAAAGAGAAAGCATCATCTTACATTGTAGACTTTCTGAATGCTCCAGTGGTTTGAATTACGTATTTTTAATCTCTTTGCAAAGAGATTAAAGAAATCTGTTCTGATTTACTTAAAACTGGCTCAATAATTATTCACATAAGCAACAAAATACTCACAGAGTTTAACAAAGAAACAGCTACAGTATAGTGTCAGATCAGCAAAATATTGATAACTTATCTTTGACCAAAAGGAATATCATCATTAAGTGAAACTACTGAATAAGACACACACAAACACACAGAGGAAATTTGGATACGTGGTTGTTTTTTGTTTTGTTTTGTATTTCCTTCAGTAGAGACACTTTTATTTTAGAAAAGGAAATCTTATATATAAAAAGTTATAAATGCCTTCAACTCCCGGTAGTTAAGAAATAATTTAATAAAATCAGGTTCTATGTGTATTTTAGAAGCTTTTTATCTACTCTATATTCTTTAAATCCCTGTTCACTATATTTTATAGCTTTCTATTTTGTATTTCTAATATATTTATTTTTGATTTTTATATTTTTGTTATCTTAATCCCTGTTGTCACTCTATAGAGTTATATGCTTTCTGAGAGTTCAATCTTCCTTTTTTAGTTTGTTTTCTATTTTTTGTTGCCTATTTCTGACTTTTTCTTCATCTTTTCTACTTGGTTGTTTTTTTGGCTGGACCTCTTAGGTCTTCTCTCTTGAATCTTTACTTCCTCTGAGGGAAATGGCTAGAACTTTTACCTCATACCAGTTTTGAGGGAAGGAAAAAAGATCTACCGTATCTCTTCCCACAGTTTTTTTTAGCTGTTCCTTTCTTGGTTGCTCTTCTAATCAGGTCTGTCTGTCTTTTAGTTTGTCTCTTTATTTGACTTGCATGCTTTGGCTGTATTGGTGCAAACTTTTCTTCCCAAGGCCTATGATGGCAGAACTCCCAGGCAACCATCTTGTCTCTCCTCCTCTTGTGTTCAGCAGCTGCTGTTTGATTGACAACCGGGTTGTCTTGACAACTGGGGAGGGCCAAGAAGGTGGGAGGAATGAGGGCAGGCGCTTTTAGTCTGTTCAGGCAGACCGTCCTTCCCACATATATAATTCATGACATCCATGACTTCCTACATTGGAATCCACAAGATGCCCTGTTTAACAATCCAATTCTAATTTATTAGTTCATTTTACTAGATTTCTCAGGGCCACCCAACTCCAGCATGATTCTGGCTGGCATATAATAAATCCAGTACAGCTACTCCTTGTTTAGCTACACAATTGGGACAGCTACTTGGCCATTAAGTAAAGCAATCACTAAATGAAACTGACTGCTTATGACATTACTTCAGCTTTCCTTTGTTTACAAAGGTCATAAATGTGAAGATTAGTCACAAAATTGCTTTTCATCACATACAACAAATGGTCACTAAATGATGCATTCGAGCTGTACATACATTATATAAACAATACCAATGCCTGGATTAAAAAATATTCCCAATATTTAAGAAAAAAAAGGGCAATGGGCTCCATAGTGACCTTACCCTTATGGCTGGGACCAGAGCCAGGTCTTAAAAGAGACTTCCAGAAACCAAGGAGTCTGGGCATCCTGTGCATCCTGTTCCAGAGGGCAGGGGCTATGATAGTGCACTTCCTTGATCCCATATAATGGAAATACTTCACTGATGGAACATGGAGTATATCCACCCTGCCCATACACTGGATGGGCAAAAACAATTGGAGACAAGTGATACCTCAAATAAGCAGATCCTATACCATGAAAGATTTTAAACATTTGCTCATTCCAAACTACTTGCTATTAAACCAGACCAATAACAAGAATTATAAATAACAGATTTACATGTAAGTAAAGATCCAAGTTCTCTACCGTAGGGCAATCTGTAAGAGCAGCAAAAAAAAATATCCGGCACTTTACTTTGGTTGGGATCTGAAATATTGACTATTCAAAATGTGCTTCAAAAGTAATTTTGCAGTGTGTCACTTTTTCTCAGTGTTGCTGCCAAAATCCTTAGCATACACGTTCTGTATTTTCTACCTAAGTAACAATTATTTTTGTCCTCAAGAGCATAATTCCTGCCTCATTGTACTATCTTTAAAAATTTGTTACTTATTTTGTTCTAGGAGCCAAAGGCCACCATTGCTAATAATATAGCTAATACTGCTAAATTAAAATTACAAGTTCAACGGAATGGGGAGGGAGGACACAACAGAAATCCTTTCCCCCTTTGCCCTATTTAAAGCCTCAGTGTCCTATATATCCCTGATCAATAAAGTATATGATGCAGTGAAAACAAGCTGCATTAGATATTAGATAAGGGAGCCAGGCTATATCATAGGCATATTCTGCATAATATTCCTGTAAAGTAGGACTGGACCAAACTTATTTGGAAAAATATGACATAGAATAGATCATTAAGCTTTTTGCTTGAATGTAATCTTCTGTTAAACATGTTAAAATATGTATATATCACATGTGATGTTTGCACTCTAGGAACTCTCCATTCAAAAGGAAATATATAAAAGAACGATTAATCATCAGTATTTTAATGTACCTGGCAGGAAACTACTGAATTCAATGAGACCTAATTCTAGACTTCTACCATACCTTTATTTAGTCTGAACATCGTCTGAAATCATACTGTTAATACATGATTGCATAAATCTGGCTAGCTTCTACCTTAAAGTGTTCAGTCTTATGATACTGACTTCAAAGAATTCTTTCATTAATACATTGGAATAGATTTCCTTTTACTGAAAATCACTGGTATAGCATTATGTCAAAAGTGGGCAAAATAGTAAGTTTAGCATCAGTGCCTTTAATTATTTTCTTTGATGTCCTACAGAATCCCTGCTCACCTCATTTCTTTTAAAGATTCTTTTAGCAAAAAAGAAAAAAAGGGGAGGGAAACCCTGATAACTTGTATACCAAAGCATAGCCTCTAGCATTATATTTATTTATTTGCCTTTAAATCCCACAAAGATCCCACTGAGGTAATAAGAGCATTCTAGGTGTCTACTTCATTTTCAGAGAAATGGGTGTTATATGACCAACAAACTCATTATAGCAATGTTTTTAATTAATAGGAAAGTCTCCAGTGTCTGCCTTTTTGTCAACGCTTCACCATATGCTCCCAAACTTCCAGAGTTTCTAACGCTCCAAAATTACTGGATACATGAAAATGTAATTTAACAGCAACAAAAATCATTTATATAACACAGCTACATTACTTCAAAAACATTTTAATTGATTGATGGATTAATACATTTTATATGGCCATACAGCTTATAACAATGACTTTTGGTGGCGTGCAAAGTTAAAACCAACAATTTAAACAATCCAAACTATAATATTGAATGCCACAAAAATGTCAGCTTATAAGAAACAAAAATAACTTAGAGAGCTCTCCTAAACTTCCTGGCCCAGGTCTTTAATGACTTACAAAATACTAACTGAATCTGGTCTATCTATATCTTCAGGTGATACTGTCCACAAGGCAGGTACTGCCACAGAGAAGGCATGATTCCTGAGTCCAAATAGATTAGATTGCTTGATGGAAGGGACCCAGAGCATATCCTCCCTCCTAGATCTGGTGGGGCAAGCAGAGATGATGGGAAACAAGAAGTCCTGTAAAGAACCTTGTGCTATGCCACATAGGACTTTATAGGTGATAATCAGCAACTTGGATTGTGCCTAGAAAATCACTGGAAGCCAGTGTAGCTTGCAGAGCAGTGATATTATGTAATGAGAAATGTCCAAAACTGCTCACATCACTTCATTCTCAACTAACTGCAGCTTCCAAGTTCTCTTCAAGTGCAGTCCCATATAGAGGGCATAGCAATGATCTTGAACAGGAGGTCACCAGGGCATGGGTCTTATTTAATTCTACTTTAGGCACACCATATCTTGATTAAACATCAATGAAGAGCTACAGAAAACTCTTAGCTCTTTTGCTGTCATATAATAGTTCCCAGGATTTTTGCAGCCAACATATGTATGCTTATGCTTGCTTGTCATGAAATGTAAAAGGCATGAGTGAATGTTGAAGCCTTTTTTCCAAACTGCTACAGATATACATACTATTAAAAAAGGCATTCTATCTTAATTAGTTTAGTAGGGTTCTATGAATAACATAAGTTCCTCATAATAGAAGTTCCAAGCAGTCCTAATTACTGATGTTCTGGAACCTAGGGGCTTGCAAAAAGCCAACCTTATAGTATAACAAAGGACTGACTTAAATTTTAAAAGTTTGATTTTCATTTTGTTACTGAATACCTACAAATCAAAATAATACATTTTCATATGTACAAGTATGTATTTATGTTCTGATTTTGCAACTAAGTATCGATAAGAAATTTCATGCACAAAAGAAAATTATTTTTAAAGGAAATTTAAAATAATTCTTTAAAGAATTAAGATAAATTTTCTTTTAAAAATATTTTCCATTTTTGCATAATAGAAATATTTGATATGAAAGTTCGTTCAAACAGATGCTATGGGTTTTCAGCCAACTCTGTGAAACACATATATAAATAAATTAAAGCTCTACCCTGGCTCGTTAATTAATGTATTTTTTTTTATTTTTGTGTTCAGTGGGACTTACTCCCTTGCAAATCTTTTTGTAATCTTAATCCCGTGGCATCTGAAATCCGATCTATATTCAGCCTGTTATGTTAATGTAATTTGCAGCTCAGTCTTCTGCTATTTTACTAAGAATTATGCTTACGCGTAAACATTATTAGGAACTAATCCTTAAAGCACAAACATGAAGTTCCCCTCGTAAGCATTTCTACTGAGCCAATCATCTTATAGTACTGAGCGAAAACAGTGTGATTTAAATATATATATACGCAAATAAATAATACTGAAATATAAAAGCATAACTCGTATTTTCGTTGATCCCCATAACCTCCCCACCCCGGAACAATATTTTCACGGAACGCCAGTGACAGGAAGCCGATTTCAGCCGGAGTCGTTACAGAAGTGATCGCCACATCTCAAGATGGCGGCATGCGCGCTGTGCTGCTTGCGACGAATGCCGGTTCAGTGGCTAGTCTTCTGGGAGACATCTAGGAGAATTCCGCTTCGAGGTTTAGCTTCTGGTCGCCCGGCCTTCGGTTCTCAATTCCGAAGCGCATACAGTTTGGACCAACTCTATCAGCTGCAGGAAAAGGAAGCGGACACTGCAAAGGTTGGGATTCGGAGCTCCGAAGGGAGATGCTTGTTGGGGCACAGATTATAGAGACAAGATGTCCATAGATATAGCCTTGTTGGAGGCAAAAATCATAGAGACAGAAGGACAGGAGCCACGAAGTCTCGGGTCTAATATGTCTAGTCAGCTCACTTTTTAATGTCGGGAGGAAAAAGTTAATTAAAACAAGATTCCCTAAGATTCCATCAGCTATCATAAACCAGTCATTACTTTTGCTGACCAGTTATTGCATCAGGTGATTGGAAATCCTAGGGCTGGACTGTGGAGTCAAAAGAGAATGATGGCAAAGCATTTCATATTATTGCCGGAAAAAAATGCAGATGTCCAACAGCATCTGCTGCAAACCACGATGATGCTCAAATAATACAGGTGCAATGTTGTCATGCATATGCTGTAGTGACATATCTACCTCCCAGCATCTCATCCAAGTTATCTCACATGTGTAGTGGTGTTCACTCATGGTACTCTAACCTACTTTACACCCCTTCACTATATACAGCAAGGCCTATGAAGTCACCAGGAATTAAACTTGACTTAAAGAATACTTTATTTTTACATTTTACCCTCTTCCAAAGTTAGCAGTAAAGTTATTTCAAACCTAGTTCACCCTGTTGAAACTTTTCAAAGCATATTATATTTACATTTGTTTCAATATTTTTCTATTAAGGCAATGCACAACAATATACTATAATGGAAATATAAAAGCCAGCACCAAATTATCTGAAAAACAATAAGATAACATACAAAAATTAAACAGTGAAGTTAATTTAAGTTAAAAAGTTATATCTTAATTTAAACTTAACTTAAACGTAGATCCTAGAACTGACTAAATCTGAAGGGACTGTACCACACAGTTTAGAAGTAATGTAATAAATAGCCCTTTCTTTTAGTTCTTGGAAGTGAGTTTCTGCAAATGTAATATGCCCTCATGCACTTTTAAAATAAATGAATACAAATGCTTTTGCAACTGGTAACAGCAGTGGATTTCTGCTGGAAAGAATTTGAGGGAGTACCTCAGATAGACTGATCTTTGCTAGAGATAAAAAAAGTATATTGCTGTTTATTGGCTAAAATGCCATAACATCTTCTTCTGGACAACTGTTGTACAATATTAACCATGGGTTATGCAGATAGCATAAGATAGCAACATTAACTTCTTCCAGTTTTATTTTTATAACAATATCTTTGTAAAGTAGATGGAGCGTAAGTGGCTCATAGTAGAACTGAATTTGGGTCTTCATGATCCTGATCTAATACCTTTAAAAATCCACTCCACTGGCTGTTACATTATTTACAGTCCAACATATTTGAAAGTACCAGATTGGTAGCGGTTAATATAGAATATAATCTTATCATGAATATATTACTCTGAAATTTGGTGAAAGGGAAAAATAAATAAAGTAAATAAAAAATAGGAGAAAAGAAATAATACAGGTGGCTTAGAACTCTGGTGCTTGTTTGTAGTCAAAACAGGTTCTGCATAAGGTCTTATTTAAAAATTGATTATTTTTATTACTTCTCTTTTAATAGGATAAATTTATTACAAAGTGTTTGCAAGAGTAATAATTTGTAGTACTCAACTATATTGCATCTCTATGTTACAGGATTCAGCAAGCCAGACAATTCCAGAGATTCCTATGGGTGAGTCCAGAACATAAGCAAAATGCCTTGATTTTTCCAGAGAGATTCCCTTATGCATTTTATCTATTTTATCTGCTTTATAGATAAGTGTAAATTTGGTCCCAAATAAATACCATTGAACTTAATGCATTTGTTTTTTATTAAATGCATATTGGCATATACTGAAAATCAAAATACTTTTAGAAAGGATGGATCATTGAACAGAAGTATCAATGTTATATGCATAAAGATGGGAAAATGTGTCTGTACCCACAATGGAGGAATGGATGCTGCTGCTGATAATGGTGATGATGTTGATAGTGATGATGATGATGATGGAATTTGCTGAAATGGCTAAATTGACTTCTTTGATTATTGCTGATTGGAAACCTCTTATGGACTTTCTTACACTTGGACTCTTCCTTTCTTTTTTTCTATTTCTATTATTTAATCTATATTAGTTTCCATTAGTTTTTAATCTTTCTTTTAAAAATTCTTAATAAAATTACTTGTGAAAAAAGTAACAAAAATAACTTCAGCAAGAGAATTATTTCTAATCACCAAAATGTTCCTAAACATGGGCAATATTATATTTTAAGAGACCATTTATTCTTAATAAAGTTCTCCAGATGCCAATATAGGTTCACTTGTTCTCTTTTAAATATATTGAAAGCATAAATGGATATCTTTTTAATCCTTCTTTTTCATGCTTCCATTTTTTGGGATTTCCAGGTCGTTTGTCTGTATCCTATTCACGGAGCAGTGGACCAGGAGGCCAGAATGTTAATAAAGGTAAAAACAAGATAAAGCAGAGACAAGTCTTACTACATATACATATATCGCTTGGGAGCAAATCCCATTGATATTAATGAGACTTCCTACAATAAAATTAAGGTACGTGTTTTGAAGTTGGGCACCCTAGAAATTTGACAAATAAATAAGATCAGATATTCATGAGCAGCACACTTATCAATAAATTGGAAGGGAAAGGTAGACCTTTCCAAGTTGCAGAACTCTTTATCCTGCAGAGTGGTTATTTATGTCTTCTTGTGACACCCAGTGAATTCGAAAGCGGAAGTCAGATTCCATTTGGCATCAGCAGACTGGATCACGGAAGAAGTGCGACAAAAAATGGCAGTGCTGGTAATTCTCAAAATTTATTTTCCCTTTTTGAGATAGCTTATTAAGTAGCATACACTAAGTTTACCAATTTCCTACACAAAAAATATAGACCATCCAGAGGAATCCATTTAGGTTGTGTAGCAAAATATAAATCCATAAACACACAACATCGGAAGATGGATCTTAAAAATTGATTTATCCCATTATGAGATTTAAATTCTTTTTTTTACAAGCACTGTGACATAACACAGTAAATGTCTGGTAAAAGACATGATATTAGGGACCACTGAAAAGAGGAGGCATTTACTAGGTCAGTGGCTGAGAGTTCTGTCAATTATATTCTTTGTATGATTGTTTATTAGAAACATTTTACTTCTCTCTTTAGTTCAAAAACTCAGGATTATGTAAGAATATGAGGTTGTATGCAAATTATATTACTTCTTTATTTCCTTTATTTCAAAGAATGAGTGGCCTCCTATAATTTAGCAGACAGGTCCCAGTGTCAAAGAACTGCTTTGAATGGTTTCAAATAAAAATTGGGGACAAAATATTTCTAAATAAGGTTTAATCCCACGTTTTCAAACAAGATGAATTATTTGTTGCTAAGACAAAAACGTAGTTTGTTCATAAATATAGGGAGTGGCTGGTTTCACACTTTACCTTAGCCTTTAATATGACTTGTTTGATTTTGGCTTAGTGGGAACATAAAACTTTCATTATTGTGTAACATTATATAATTTAAACCACTATGGTTTATGTGGTGCCTTTAAAAATTGTATTTTGATAATAGAAACCTGTTTTATTTCCCAGAGAATAGAAAATTATATAAATACATTCTCTTTTTGAGAAAGATGGGTGATTTAGAAATATGAAAAATAAAATAATAAAATGTTTTATTTCCCAGCAAAAACATAAGATCAATAAATTGGGAGAGCTAATAATCACCTCTGAAGTGAGTCGCTATCAGATGAGGAATTTGGCAGACTGCTTACAAAAGATCAGGAACATGATTGCAGAATCCACTCTGAAACCTCATGTTGTATCTGAAGAAACTGCTGAGATGATCAGAAAAAGGTAAATCTGAGACAAAAGTAACAGAGCACTGAATTAGAATTCATTTGAAACGTAAGAAGATGGTACACCAGAATTCTCAGTTGATGCTCTCTTAGGCTGAGATGGAGCCATTTGTAATTAAAACAAGAGCTTCTTCTCTCCCATTATCCAGCATAATTACCACATTTGGCAGTTTAAGAAAAGATCTGTGGTGTTACAGAGTACCTACAGTTTAATACAGAGGTATCAAACTGCTGGCCTGCGGGCCGGATGCATCATGCCGAAACCGTGCCCACCCCATTGCCAGCAATGGAAAAAAAGTCGCTATACATCACAACACGTCACGTGACGTTGCGAGTTTGACACCCCTGGTTTAATACATCATAATAAATAAGATTCTAGTTCTTCATTTTCTTAATTTCAATTAGAGAAGCACAGGCAGCATTTGTTTGTTAATTTTGAATGGCACATCATGGATCAACATAAACACTCTACATTTAAAATGCTGATTAGCCTAGATAGATATTCTTTAAAACCAGAGATTCTGCCAATTATATTCAGGTTGTATAAATGTGATATTGTACAGCTCATTCCACACATTAAAGTAAGCCATAAAGTGACTTGCCTTGTTTTAACTAAATATGAAAGTGAAATATGAAACTAAATATGAAAGCTTTTTTCAGTTTATAAACTTTGATTTATATGTTAGCCTTATATGTGGACCACATTTGATAGCTTGTTCAACAAACATGGCTTAACAGTTGATGAGCTTGGTTTTAGCATACTGACATAAACAACCCTGTTAATGAATAATTTGTATTTTAGATCTTGAGGTAAAGAACAGATATACAATTTCTGATAGAAATCAAGATGTTTCTCAGAAAATCTTTTTAGAAAGCTAGCCACGGTAAAAGCATTTTTGCATTTAAGATGCTTTAAAATACATTATAAAAATTGCAGAGGAGAGAGATGTATACATTTTTCTGTTCCTTGAGGAGTATTTCTTCCAAAATTGACATTTGAATTGGAAGAATCTTCTTCACTGATGCCAGTAAAAAGTTTTTCCCAGATCATACATAAAAATAAGTCCCTTTTGCTTTCCTCTGGTAATTTGTATTTGTATAAAACATGGGTGTGGTTCTTTCTGGGAGCAGGAGAATTTAAACTATTTTGGGGACTTTTAGAACCAATAAAACATGACAGCATAGCATTTTCACTAAAGTTTTACAAACTTAGCCTCTGTAATAAATGGGCAAGTATTTCTCTCCACCGTTCACTAATTTTGCTCACTTCAGTTGGCTCAAGGTTAACAGGTAATTCAACAGCTGCCTTTACACTCACATGATTTCTTTTTTAAAGTTTAATTTAATTGAAAATTAAATTTTAAACAATTATATTGTTTTAATAAGTTTGCAATAGTGATGAATTTGTGTTATATTTGTAACTTGCAAGGGAGAGGTGAATTTTCCCTTATCATATGCCTGTAAAGTTCCTGCTTCTTGAAGGAATGTAGACATACAGTTATTTAGTTCTCTTTTACCACTCTTGTATGTTTCTGTGATTGGCCAGTACAGGCTATGGGATTTCTATACCTTATTTGCATTGGTTAACAAACAGGGCATCCCCTACCCAGACAGACAGTTGCAGCAAAAGGGCTATAAAGTACTGTGCTAAATGTTTCTGGGAAAAGAAGAGTAAGAATCCAGATCTGATTTGCAACCACTTAAATGTCATATTCTACATCTGTTTGGGTTTAGGGTGGAGACGATAAACAGAGAACGCCTCCGACAAAAAAAAGCACGATCTTCTTTGAAGCAAAGTAGACAAGTGGACTTTGACTGAACATCTTGGAGACATAAATAATGCCGGGACATATTCCTTGGACTCTTCTATTTCCTAGATGGAAAAGAGAAACTTCTTATGTTCTTAATATTAAAATAAAAACTACACCATCGAAATTTGTCCTTGAAATAGGAATGGATGTTTAATTAAATCTACAATATTAATAATGGAAGCTGAAGACACAGGTAGTCCTCGACATACGACCACAATTGAGCCAAAATTTCTGTTGCTAAGTGAGATAGTTGTTAAATGAGTTTTGCCCCACTTTACGACCTTTCTTGCCACAGTTGTTAAGTGAATCGCTGCAGTTGTTAAATTAGTGACACATTTGTTAAGTGAATCTGGCTTCCCCCTTGACCTTGCTTATCAGAAAGTCGCAAAAGTTGATCACTTGAACCTGGAACACTGCAACCATCATAAATATAGGCCAGTTGCCAAGCATCCAAATTTTGATCACTGGGATGCTGCAATGATCCTAAGTGTGAAAAATGGTCAAAGTCACTTTTTTTCAGTGCCATTGTAACTTCAAACGGTCACTAAAACTATTCTAAGTCTATAACTACCTGTATAGTTTTGCTAAGAAATTTGACTCAGAATTGCTGTATTAACTTATACTAATATTGTAGAAGAAATGCTCAGATAATAACTGCAGAAATTTCAGGAATTCTAAACCCACCAGAGACAGCCATTTTGTTGTCTCTTCAAGTGCAGCAATTGTCTATCACATTTGTGGATGATCTCAAGTCTTCTCCTTGTTTAGGTAAGTAGGGGAAGGAAGGAAGGAAGGAAGGAAGTTCAGAAAACCAGCACCTGCTACCTCATGCACTTGTTCCGCTATGTATAATGGAAGAGTCAGTCATCTATATACTACTAAAACTCTCCTGTCCGTCTGTTTGTAACCTTCAGTTGGTGAAACAGCAATAATATTTATATCGACATACTTCAAATAGGCTAACTTAAA
This sequence comes from Protobothrops mucrosquamatus, assembly GCF_001527695.2. Taxonomy (NCBI): domain Eukaryota; kingdom Metazoa; phylum Chordata; class Lepidosauria; order Squamata; family Viperidae; genus Protobothrops; species Protobothrops mucrosquamatus. The sequence continues at coordinate 143,385 of NW_015386647.1, read as the reverse complement.
GAAGATTGAAATTTGGTAAAGTTGTGTCTGCTTCAGCACTGCTCCGTTGCCATGGTCAGCTGCAGTCACATGACCATCATTTTCAATGCTCCCTGCCAATTTCCCACAAAAAAAGCCAATGGGAATCTGGCAAGGAAAGGGTCACAAGTTCTTCACGTAAGTCGCTCCTGCTGTTTTTTTTCTCCTGAGAAGTGCTGTTTACAGCTATGAAATCTCAGACATTTTGTGCTTCATAGCATTCCCTGCCTCCCCTCACTCCATAAAGGCCCCTGCCAGTCTATCCATATTAAATAAACCCCACCCAGGGCCTCTGGTGACTTGCTTGTGTTCAGTAGTGCCTGCTTGTGGCATTTTTTTTTTGCTTTTGCATTGTCATTCTGTTTCTGTGGTTAGGTAAGGAAATATCGCTGAAACAATGACCCAATATAAGGCATGGGTTGTCTGGTTTCTTCTGATATTTCCTTTTATTAATGAAAATACATTAATACAACTGGACTTAGCAAGAGTTACGTATTTCCTTTTCACAAGTGCCTCATAGCAAGATGTGGATAAATGGGGCAGTTCCTTACTATTTAATTTTTATACGTAAATACTGACAAAATACTTCTTTATGATTTATATTTAGACGTCATCTTGAGCAGGCCAGAATGTTGAACAAAATACAAGTGTAAAATGCAATAAAACAGAGTAAATTTGAATCTTCAGAAATTGCAAACAAAACTGAAATAGAGAAAATTGTAGTTTGAAGCATTTCCACAGCAATCGTAGCAAAACAGAAGTAAACATAGCAGCACCCTGAACAAAGGCTGTCATTTAAAAGTGTGCAAAACAGATGAGTGTTAAAGCTTTTATAAATGCTGCAAGCAAGATGTACTTGCAAGGGGCATTTACTAAATATACCTATTTCTATTGTTTGACAGAAAAAATTCATCCAGTGATGAAAGTGCGTCTAAGCATCTATTCTTTGAACTTACACAATTCGGGAAGGGAGTGGCATGTATATTTTTCAGCCCTGAGCTAATACCAAGTTGCAAACATTTTAGCCTGTTGCTTAGCCCCAGCTTTGCAGTAATTCCCACGTACCACTAGGTGATGATAAAGAGCTCCATTTTTTCGGATGAAAATGACTTCTCTCTAGATCCAACAAACCCGTATCTCATAAAGCCCCGGAAGCTTAGTCTGTTATACTTCGAAGCTGATACGTTCAACCAGCTGCTAGAGAGAGTAACTAAATGATGTCAGGGTCACAGTTAGAGCCTGCGGTGTCATAACAATGAGATATTAGACACGTTTTTCGAGTGTGCCCCCCCTCCGCCAATACAGAAGTATAGCATTGAAGAACTGCCTTATACGTTAAGTCACTGTCAAGCCGAAGCAAAGAAATCAACAGAAATATGTGTAACAACAGAAGGGAAACCGAGCAATTTAAATATTCACAGCAAAAGAAAACATGAATTTAAAAACTCACACCACCCCTAAAAGGAATCTTCCACCCCAGATGGGACTCGAACCCACAATCCCTGGCTTAGGAGGCCAGTGCCTTATCCATTAGGCCACTGGGGCTACAGAGGAAAAAGCTGCTTACGTTTATACTGAACTCTGTAATATCCGATTCTTTGATTCTTCAGTTTTAGGTGTTTACATTTTCTGTTTCACTCGCACAAAGTGTTACATTTTCTGTTTCACTCGCACAAAGTGAAAACGGAAGTCCAGAGTGAGCTTACTTCTTTTATACTATTATCTGAAAGGGGTTTTCTTTTGCATTTAAGTGTTGCCTGTGTAATCTATTATAATCCTCGGGTTTTTTTTCCTTAGTTTAATCCCCTCCAGGCATGTGGGATTTCAAGAATTCCTATCCTGCAGGCTGAATGGCCAAATTGGCTGCTCATGGGAATTGTACAATACAGCTCTAAATCTGGAACCTTTAGCTTGCTGGAAACTGCTCTAGAGGTGTGAGAGAGGGTATCTCAAGGAGTCACAGACAATTTTATAGAATTGGGTATCTTTAAGATGCAGATGGTCCACAAGTTTGAAACTTACTATTATAAAATCATAAACTTTGAAAGGATCTATTAAAGGCCATCTAGCCCAACCCCCTGCTCTATGCAGGATCCATCAGAGCAAGGATTTTCAAATTGTGTTCTACAACAAAATAACATTTTCAGACTTGGCATTAACTTGGTTACCCTTTTGTCCCTCTTCTTTTTGAACAGTGGTGCCCCGATCCAGACACAACTGTGGCTCTAAAAGGGGTAACCAGTCAGATTAAAGTGGAACAAATCCTTCCTGTGATCTGGATTCCACAATCCTGGATATGCACCCCCAAGGTGACATTTGTTATTTCAGCAGCTGCATCACAATGCTGGCTTACATATAACTTGTGTTCAACAAGGACGTTCAGATTCTTTTCACAGGTTCTACTGTGGAAACAGTTCCCAGATCTTTACATTTAGCTATCAGGTCCAGCCTGTAAACAGGAATCTAAATCTATGTAACCTCTGCCTGAACTATTTTTTTATAAAAAAAATAAAAATAGTTAAAAATAAATAAATACATTTAAAATAAAACAAAAACAAACAAGCAAACAAAAAACTGAAAGAGCAGACTGGATGGACCACTGGATGTTTTTCTGCTGTCAGTTTTTTATGTTTCTATGAATGCTTTCAGAGAAAGATAGCCCACCACCCCTCTACCTCATTGGTCCTATTGTCAAATTTCACTTAGAAGTTTTTTCCCCTAACATTTATCTAGAGCAGTGGTTCTCAACCTTTTTAATGCCGCGACCCCCAACCGGTCGTAAGTCGAGGACTAAACCGGTCGTAAGTTGAGGACTAAACCGGTCGTAAGTCGAGGACTACCCAACCGGTCGTAAGTCGAGGACTTTCCCTGCCCGGGAGCGCCACGCATGCGTGGTTCCGCCCCCTGCGCCGGCCGAGGCATAGCTGGCAAGCGGCAGAGACGGAGCAGGCCGACCACCAGCTGGCCCAGCCCAAGGTAGGTAAGGCACCCGCCGGAAAAGGGGAAAAAATGGCGGACAAAAAAAATGGCGGACAGCCTTGCTTGGCGACCCCCATGAAATGGTCGATCGACCCCAAATGGGGTCCCGACCCACAGGTTGAGAACCACTGATCTAGAGTCTGCCTTCCTGAAACTTAAATCTTAAAATTAAAATTAAATTAAATTAAATTTATAACTTAAATCCATTATCTTTGCACTTTGGGGGAAAAAGCAAATGTTGCATTCTCCTATGTGATATGTATTCGACTCTCCTTCCATTTGCTGAATATGACTTTTTTTAGTTTTTAGTTGTTCATTCTTATTCACTGGTGTGGGGGAGCAGCTATAATGGTTTTGGCTGCCCTCCATTTTCCCTCAACAGGAATTGTTTAGAATTGTGCTTTGAGTATCTCATTCTTTGGGAGCTCCTATCCATCTGGAGCATCTTTTTAAGTGCTCCTGTCCTGAGATCCTACAGTATTTATTATTTATTATTGAGAGTTTATGCACAATCCACTGCTTTAGTCCAAGATATATTTGATTACACTTAATTTTCTTTCCCTTAAAATTGAAAACATTAGCATTACAGGGTCACTTTCCCCCACCTCTCCTGCTATTTCTCAAAATTATGTTCTGTATTGATTAATATCAGGTCAAGGATTTTATGATTCTCTTGTGCCTTCTTCCACACTCTGAGGGAGGAAGTTGTCAGCAAAATATGCCTGACATTTTCCTAGCAGGACTAGGCATGGCAGAATGTGTCTCTCAGCAAATAAAGGAGTTAAGGAACCTTCTGCCTAGGAGCATCAAAGTATTGTTTTCCTGTGGAAGAGCTGCTGGGACACTGATGTGCTGCCTGCACCTCCAATCGCTATCCTGCTTCAGCCACAAGGTAGAATAGGGGTTCTGTCTGCATGAGAAGTGGTGTAAGAGAAAGGCAGGTTGGAGAACGCCTCCACTCAGTGCCAATTCTTGATGGCAGAAGAGAGCTCGGCTCTCAGTTCTCTAATCCCACAGAAGGATCACTCCATGGGATCAGACAAGAGGAACCAGAGGTCCCAGGCCTGTATCCACTCTTCCCCTTCAGTTGCAAGAGAAGCAGAGCAGGAGAGAAGGAGGGGAAATGGATCTTCTGCTCTTCCATCTCCACCCCACAGAATGGTGGCTCTGTAGATGGAGAACAGACAGCAGAAAAATGGCTCCCCCTTTTGTCTCAGTGGGCAGCATTACTGTAAGCTAGACAATTCTGCCTCACAGTTAGAACAATTAACCAGTGGAACAACCTGCCTCCAGAAGCGGTGAATGTGCCAATCTTGGAAGTTTTTAAGAAGAGACTGGACAGCCATTTGTCCAAAATGGTGTAGGGTTTCCTGCCTGAGCAGGGGGTTGGACTCGATGACCTCCAAGGTCCCTTCCAACTTTATCATTATTATTATTATTATTATTATTATTATTATTATTATTATTATTATTATTATTATTATTATTATTATTATTATTATTATTATTATTACTTCCCTTTCCCCATAGACTGGGGTGGGGCAGGAGCAGACCTTCAGCTAACAGAAAGAAGAGGAGGGGAGGGGAAGAGATGGGATGGGAAGGGTGGGGTGAAAAGAGAGGAGAGGAACATATTGGGTTGGAGAAATGAGGGCAGAAAATCTATCAAGTTTTCTCAAACCAGTATCTGGCACTGGCAGCAAAAGACCCCACCTCTTTTTTTATTTCTTCTACAGTTTCTGGAAGATCACTGGACAGGGGTACAAAACTGTAGCCACCATCGCCACTGATGAGGTGTTGTTGTAAGGTCAGCCCTCAGGGCTAGATGTACAGCTTTACCTGTATGGAGGGGTGGCTAAAGAGCAGGTTTCTCTATTTTCCTGAAGGGATCAATGTATAACCCAGCCGTTGTTCATTCTTTCTCGTTTGTGCTCTGTACTTTGCTCAGAGGTAACTTAAAATGGTGCTGACCAAGGAGAAAGAAAAAGCTAAGCTGTAACTTTAAATGTGTTGGCTATAGTCTGCAATGTATCGTTCTTCTGCTTTAACTTGCAAAAGTATCTGCTCAAGGAGAAAGTTCTGGGCTGCTTGCCAGCAATTGTGTATTTGAAGGGAAGCCCTGTAACAAGCTGTAACTGAACTAACCTGATAGATAAAGAAAACACGTATTCAGACAAAAAATAAATCTTTTAGCCTGTTAGCATGAGAAAGTGTTTTAGCTATAAAAGGGTGCCTTTTCTCCTATGTCTCGCTGTGTCGGGAACGGGAGATCGGGACACCTGGCTTTCCTTTGGCCAAAGAATAAAGCTGTTTCTTTTGCAGTAGCCTCGTGTTCAGAGTCTCACTGGCATTTATATGGATTCTGAACTGAAAAACCTTACGTTCCAATATATCTCCAATTCCACAGAAAACCTCAAAAGGATAGCTGGCTGGCAAAGAACCACCTTCCCACCTCACATCCACACTTGTTTCTATTGCGATCCCTCAAAGACCTAGTAGGCAGACATGGAGGAGATGGCTCTTTGGCCCAAAAGTAGATAGCTGATCCTGAAAAGTGACACATGATGAAAATGTAGCCATAGCAGTCCCAAGCTAGAAAAAAGTGGGAGAGACAGTATCACCATCAGATGGATTTGTAACTGGCTGACAAAGCGTACTCAGCGAGTAGTCCTTAATGGTACCACATCTACGTGGAGGGAAATAAGCAGTGAGGTACCACAAGGTTCCGATTTAGGCCCAGTACTGTTCAATATAATAATAATAATAATAATAATAATAATAATAATAATAATAATAATAATAATAATAATAATAATAATAATAATAATAAAGTTGGAAGGGACCTTGGAGGTCATCTAGTCCAACCCCCTGCTCAGGCAGGAAACCCTATACCATTTCAGACAAATGGCTGTCCAGTCTCTTCTTAAAAACTTCCAGTGTTGGAGCATTCACCGCTTCTGGAGGCAGGTTGTTCCATTGGTTAATTGTTCTAACTGTCAGGAAGTTTCTCCTTAGTTCTAGGTTGCTTCTCTCTTTGGTTAGTTTCCATCCATTGCTTCTTGCCCTGCCTTCAGGCGCTTTGGAGAATAGCTTGACTCCCTCTTCTTTGTGGCAGCCCCTGAGATATTGGAACACTGCTATCATGTCCCCCCTCGTCCTTCTCTTCATTAAACTAGACATACCCAATTCCAGCAGCCTTTCCTTATATGCTTTGGCCTCCAGTCCCCTAATTATCTTTGTTGCTCTTCTCTGTACTCTATACTCTGTACTTCTCTGTACTGTATATCTTCATAAACAATTTAGATGAGGGAACAGAAGGGGAACTTACCAAATTTGCAGATGATACTAAACTGGCAGGAATAGCCAACACCCTAGATCAGGGCTTTTCAACCAGTGATACGCATACTACCTGTGGTACTTTGGCACATGGCAAGTGGTACGCGACCATCCTAGAGAAGTGTAGTGGGAGAGAGGAATGAGCCGAAGCGACCCAAGCCTGAGGGAGAGGCAGCAGCAGCTGCAGGACTGTCTGGGCTCGGCAGGGCTCTAGCTGATTGGCTCCAGCTGATTAGTGCTTCCAGAAGCAACACGGAGCTGGAGGTGAACTGAAGAAAAGGGGGGGGAGGAGAAGATATAAAAGGAGGTGGTTTGGGTGGGAAAGGGGGGAAAAAGACAACAGGGAAAGAGAAGGGGACGGAGAAGAAGCTTGTGGAAGGAGAGCTCAGCAGGCAGGGAGGAAAAAGAAACAGGGAAGAAGCAGCAACTGTTGCTGGATATTCCCCCGATATCAACTGGGAAACAAACTCTGCAGCAAGTGGGAGATGGAACATATTCCTAACCAACTTAGCTGACAACTTTGTCATCCAAAGGAGGGAATTAGAGGAAAGCTATACTAGACCTAATTCTTACTAATAGAGAAGAAGTGATAGAGAGAGGTGAAATTGCGGGAACCTTGGGCAAGAGTGACCACGTCATACTGGAATTCAATATAATGCAGACACAAGCAATAGAATATAATCCCCAAACTTTAAAAGAGCTGATTTTAACAAACTCAGAGTCTAATCAAAATTTCATGAATAAAAACCATCAAGGGGAAAACAACTCAAGAAGCGTGGGAAACACTGAAAAATATAATCATAAAAGCCCACAATACCACTGAAAAAGAAAAACAAGAAATCCAAGAAGAAACCAACATGGTTGCACAAAGATCTCTCTGATAAACTGAAAGACAAAAACGATAGGTACCAAAAATGGAAAGAGGGACACATAACTAAGGCAGAATATCAGCAGATAGCCCGAATCTGCAAAGAAGACGTCAGGAAAGCAAAGGCTCAGAATGAACAAAAGTCAAAGATAATATAAAAAAAAGTTTCTTTCAACATATAAACATATAACAAAAAGAAAGTTCAAGGAAACAATTGGTCCACTAAAGAGAGAAGATGGCAAGGAAGTAATAGGCAGTAAAGAGAAAGCAGAGCTGCTTAACTCATTCTTTGTATCAGTCTTCACACAAAAAGAAACTATAGGCCAAACTACTAAAAACATAACTGTAAAAGACAAATTAGAAATAAAAATTAAAATAAACAAGAAAATGGTAAGAGAACATCTGTCTGACCTTGATGAATATAAATCACCAGGACCTGATGGATTACATCTCAGAGTTCTGAAGGAGCTGGCAGATGTTATCTCAGAACCATTGTATCATATCTTTAAAAAAAACTTGGAGCACTGGGGAACTACCTGAGAATTGGAAAAGGACTGATGTGGTTCCCATCTTCAAAAAAGGGGGAGGGACAGACCCAGGAAACTATAGACCAATCAGCCTGATATCAATACCTGGGATGATACTGGAAAAAATAATCAAAAAACAGATCTGTGAACATCTAGAAACAAATAAAGTTATAACTAGTAGCCAACACAGGTTTGTTAAAAACAAATCATGCCAAACCAATCTTATTTCATTCTTTGACAAAGTGACTAAATTAGTAGACCAGTGAAATGCTGTGGACATAGTATATTTAGACTTCAGCAAGGCATTTGACAAAGTAGACCACAACCTACTTCTGGTAAACTAGAAAAAATGTGGGATTGACAGCATCACCATCAGATGGATTTGTAACTGGCTAACAAATCATACTAAATGAGTAGTCCTTAATGGTACTACATCTACATGGAGGGAAGTAAGCAGTGGGGTACCACAAGGTTCTGTCTTAGGCCCAGTACTCTTCAATATCTTCATAAATGATTTAGATGAGGGAGTAGAAGGAGATCTCATCAAATTTGCAGATGACACCAAGATGGCAGGAATAGCCAACACCCTAGAAGACAAGCTCAGAATCCAAAAAGATCTTGACAGACTTGAACAATGGGCCCTATCCAACACAATGATATTTAATATGGAGAAAAGCAAGGTTTTACACCTGGGCAGGAAAAACCAAAGGTACAAGTACAGATTAGGCGAAGCCTGGCTCCAAAACAGTAACTGTGAGAAGAACCTTGGAGTCCTAGTGGACGATCACTTAAACATGAGTTCAGCAGTGTCAGTCAGCAGCCAAAAAAACTAATACAATCCTTGGTTGTATAAACAGAGGCATAGAATCAAACTCACATGAAGTATTAGTAGCGCTTTATAAAGCCTTAGTAAGGCCACATCTGGAATACTGCATCCAATTTTGGTCACCCCGTTACTAAGATGATTAAAGGCCTGGAAACTAAAACATATGAAGAATGGTTGCAGGATTTGGGAAGGGCCAATCAAGAGAAAAGAAGGACTAGAGGGGACATGATCGCAGTATTCCAGTATTTGAGAGGCTGCCACCAGGAGGAGGGGGTCAATTTATTTTCCAAAGCACCAGAAGGCAAGACAAGAAACAATGGATGGAAACTAATCAAGGAGAGAAGCACCCTGTAATTAAGGAGAAACTTCCTAACAGTGAGAACAATTAACCAGTGGAACAGCTTGCCTTCAGAAATTGTGGGTGCTTCATCACTCAGGGTTTTTAAGAAGAGACTGGACAGCCACCTGTCTGAAATAATATAGGGAGTCCTGCTTGAGCAGGGGGCTGGACTAGAAGACCTCCAAGATCCCTTCCAGCTCTATTCTGATTGATTGTTATTAATATGACCACTGCTAGTATTGCTTTATACACTTTATGAGGAATGAATATCAACAGCTTAGGATGTTTTGTCTGCAGAAAAAGCTGCAGTAGTGAAAACAGTGTTTTAAAGGAATAAATATTCATCTTAAGCAGAAGTTGGCAAGAGTAAAATAATGTTAATTTCAGAACTACTTAAGAAAATGACAGTAACCATCTATGCCATAACCTTCTGTTTACAACACAAGACTCCATCTGTAGGTGACCGCGTGGCCTAATGGATAAGGCGTCTGACTTCGGATCAGAAGATTGAGGGTTCGAGTCCCTTCGTGGTCGATTATTTTAGTATGTTTGACAGTAGATCTACAACTAAACTTAAAGATGGAATTGCCGATTTGCTATCCACCGGGTGAAACGCCCAATAACACACGAAATAAAAAATCATCCATCGTTTGTATTGTTCTCCAGATATGGTGTGTTTCCGTATATTCTGGGCTGTGTTTGGTTTTATGCTGCGAACAACGTGACGCTGCATCAAAAATATGGAATCGAATAGTGAACGAAGCCCAAAATTATAACGCACGATGTCGTTTTATTTTTAGCCTATTTAGAGCTTATGTGGGGGTTTTTTTGCAATAGAAAATGAACGGAAAGCATTTGCATAAATGCGACGGCTAAGAAACTTACATGGGGTGGGGAATAATAACAGCTTTTCTGTAAGAGGCGAAAAGTGTAGCAGATTCAACTCACAGAGCCCCAGTGGCCTAATGGATAAGGCACTGGCCTCCTAAGCCAGGGATTGTGGGTTCGAGTCCCATCTGGGGTGGGGGAAAAAGTGTTTTGTCCAAATGCTGACATCTTGAAAAACCATTTATTTCCCTAAATTGTTAAATTAACAACAAATTACTGTAAAGTTTTCAGTTATCACAGCTTTTGATGAATGAAAGTAGATCCCAAACAGTTTTCAGTATCTTTCCCTAATAACAATTCTTTAGATTCTCAGATGATACTTGTGCCAATAGTAATATAGGTTATATGCAGACAAACATACTGGAATAAAACAGAGTGAATATGAAAAATGCGACATAATCACAGGTACAATCTAATTATTACAACAAGACAGGGTATCAGACTTTCAAGTTTTATCCCTACCAGTTCTTTATACTTCCAGTCAGACAGACTACAATTGCCAAGAGTGCATAAAATGATCTGCTAAATCATAACCTCAGAGGAACAACATCAAGACTTCAGAAAGTAATAACTAATGGGCACTAATGGGCAACAATTTATTAATTAACCAGAAGAGAAAGAGAAGCTTTTTAGGAGAGTGATCTTCTCCTTAGCCCAACTGACAGGAAAGAGGAAAATCTGATTTAGATAGACTAATTTGTCAGCAAATATTTAGAACTGTCATAAAGGGCTTCAGATATTAAACACAGCTTTCCTACAGCCGGGAGACGTCGAACTCAAAGGCAAAACTATTTCAGTTTCTTGCTTCAGTAAATTCTGTGGTCTAGAAATTTCTCCGTTCTACTTTAAATATTTTCAAAACTTCTGAGAAAGAAGGAGAATGTGGAGAACAGTTAGAATGGTTTTTCTCTTCTCTTGGCTATCAGGTAAATACATTTTTTTTCTTCTCCCACCCAAATATATTCCTAAGAATTGATAAATCTATTGTAGTGCATTCAGGGGTTAAGACTGGAGTGAAGGATAGCAAGGATGGCAAGTAGAGGTGAGCAACTTATACTCTGCAGGAAAAACATCCCATCCTTGATATATTGTTTTTCAAAATAAGATTAATGATGTTTAAATGTTTGAGAAAGCAAAATGAACAAGCAGCAAGAATGTATACCTTCTTGAGGTTCTTATTTAACAATTATGTGGACGGTCCATTTCATGTGGCCCATGCTAAGGAACAAAAACATTGTTTGTGTTATTGATTTTATTATACGATTTCACCAAAGTTGAGAAATACACCCACACATAGATAGAAGAAGTGTGTGAGATATAAAGTTGGTAAAATGAGGACCCAGATTGTTGGGGGCAATATGCTGACTCTGTAAATCGCATAGAGAGGGCTGTAAAGCTCTATGGGTCTAAAAGTGCTATTCTTATTGCTACAAAACATTCAAAGGACGCTGGAATGTTTTATCCATCCATAAAGGAGAATAGTGTTGCATTATTCTGTTTTAAAAAACACACACACCAAAGAACGTGTTTGTTGATTTCCACATTGTGCTTCCTAGATGCTAGCATGAAACAGATCTGTACATATCATGATGTGGTCGAGTACCTGAACATCTCCTCCAAGAAGGAACTCCTTTTATATTCTATACCAAAGAAGAATTGGGAAGAGACTTTGGAAGTTGGCCTTGATTTCACTCTCATCTCCATTCTTTCGGTGGTAAGAGAGAATGATTGCTGTGTCTGCAGTTCGTAGCAAAAGTGATGCAAACAGTGAACAGAGATACTGTAAAAGCGTTAGTTGGGAAAGGAGAATTAAGACTTTCTCATATGTATGATTTGTTAGAAGGAGACAAGCCGAATGCTTGCGTCTTCTAGAAAGGTAGATCCAGTTGAGACTATCATGGAATGCCATGATGGATCTGTCAGTATGTGTGCATGTGATTATGTGTATATGTATATGTAAATCATCTTTTTTTTCCACTCCACTCCCCTGCAACAATGAACTTGATTTGTACACACAAATACACATAATCACACATACTATTAATAATAATAATAATAGTAAAGTTGGAAGGGACCTTGAAGGTCATCTAGTCCAACCCCCTGCTCAGGCAGGAAACCCTATACCATTTCGGACAAATTGCTGTCCAGTCTCTTCTTAAAAACTTCCAGTGTTGGAGCATTCACCGCTTCTGGAGGCAGGTTGTTCCACTGGTTAATTGACAGATCCATCATGGCATTTCCCCGACGGTCTCAGAGGCATTCCCTGTGATCAGAGAAATACACTTACTGTGAAAAGATTTCCATTGATGCAATATGGCGCATGGCATATGGCTGACTAAACTGTGGATTATGTCCGATTTCTGAAGGCTGGAAGAAGGATGCGTTCATTTTTTTTTCTTTTTTCTTCCTTTGCAGCAGGAAAAATTACAAGTGGTCACATTCTACTTCTGGCTATATATGGTAAGGGTACTCACTTTGCTCTTCTACCAGTAGCAAAGATATCTGTATTTTCTAAAAACCTAGATTAGTGTTTTAAAAAAGATAATATACACCTTTTAAATTATTCCTTTGTTCTTTATTATTAGGTCTGGAAAAATGAATTTATCAGCTGGAACCCTTTGGACTTCTGTAACATTACCAGTATCACTCTTCCTGTGAACCTTTTTTGGACTCCTCACATTTTCATAGATGAACAGTATCTTTTCTATTTTCCTTACCTTTTAAATATATTTTTTAAAACTTCATTTTTAGAAAAAATTCTCAGTAATAAGTATTACAGTACTAACAGTATTGACTGCTACATTTATACACATTGACTCAAAGTTCTAATTCATTCCCACATCTAGACATTTGGAATACCATAAAGAAAAGCAGAGTTTTGGCACCCACTGCCAATCTTTCAGACAGATCCAGTGAATTTTGCACCCAGTTCTGATACAATTTAACATTCCTTAGAACAGGGTTTCTTACAAATCTGACTATTTGGTTAATTCAAAGCAGCTGTAGAAAACAGATTACTTGAGATTCTTGTTTTTACTAATTTATGGGGCAGGAACATTATCCAGCTCTATTTTGGTTAGTGGGCCTGACATCAATTCAATATTATAGGTATTATACTGGTAGTATTATATTACAGGGTTAAATTATGATCAAAACCAAACCATCTCTAGCATCAGCATCAGGAAAATTTAAATTCTGTCATTTGTGTCAATTGGATTTTGTGGCTGGCTAGTTGATGATTATACCAATGAAGAAATTTTCTCACATATTTTGATTGTTGTGCCATTAAAGAGATTTCCTTATATCTATTTTGCACATATTCGACAGCAATATTGTCTAATATGTGCAAAACACAAACTTTTATTAATTACAATATTTTTCTTTCAGGGCAGATGAAGATAAGTACATGGTTAGCCATTTTATTGGTGTATCCTTTGATGGCTCCATTTCTTTATTTCAAGCACATCAGCTCACATCTGCCTGCAACTTGGATATCCACCCATTTCCTTTTGATGAGCAAAAGTGCAACTTAACTATAGTGCCAACATTACATGAAGGTATCTTAGAGGAGCACCGTGCAATTATGGCTTATCATAAATTTTGCTTGCCCTTCCTTTCTACATAGACTTCTGAAGCTATACTCATGCACACATTCTCCATATCTCTCTGGTTTCTGCATGTCAGCCTGCCATTGCTGCAGTCTGCAATGTATCTGCTTTATGTTTTCTTATTTTGTTAATATAGAACTCACGTTTTTGCTCTTTCTCCACATCATCTATTAGAAGACAGGAAGTGTGCTTTCTCTATCACAGTGCCTGTCTTGGATCAGCTGATTCTTATTGTCTCACCCACCCGGATTCTGATCGCTTTTGTAAGACTTTGGGCCAGGCGGTGGATGAGCCCATTTGTAAAGGTTTGGGGTACTGAATGATGTAGGCTAACTTTAATTTATTTGTTGTTTTATTTTTCTTGATTTTATACTTGTTTCACTGAAATTTGTGAGTTGGGCTGCCCCATAAATTTATATAGGTACAGTACATGTATACATTCATATGTGATTATTGCTCATTTCCATCACTAATCACTAAAGGAAAGATTTCAGCCCATAGTACAGAATATAACATCTTAATGGAATTATCAGTTTTCATTTTGTTTTATGGATATATTTTATATCAGACTTCCCAATCTGGCCGCTTCTCAGATGTCATGGCCAGACATTTGGGAAATGCTATCCCAATACAGGTGGTCCTCAAATTCTTCTTCTTCTTGTGCCATATACGTTATCGGACGTTGGCGATCATGTTGGCGATCCTGTTTTTATCAGCAGCCGCACGAAAAAGTGCTGCTGAGTTTTGTCCAAACCAGTCCCTTAGATTTTGAAGTCATGATGTTCTTCTTCTGCCTGGACCTCTTTTGCCTTCAATCTTTCCCTGGAGGAAAGATTACAAATTACAACCCACAATTAGGGCCAACAACGTGGTTGTTAAGTGAGTCATGCCCAGTTTTAAAATCTTGGCTGTTAAATGAAACACTGCAGTTGTTAAATGGATCACAGTGTTGTTAAGCAAATCCGGCTTCCCCCCCATTGACTTTGCTTGTCAGAAACCAGCTGGGAAATGGTGATCACACAGAAACCACCAGTTGCAAATGGTGATCACACAGGACCCTGGGACACAGGGACACAGGACCCTGGGACACTGCAACTGTCACAAATACATGCTTGTTGCCAAGGACCTGAATTTTGATCATGTGACTCTGAGGTTGCTGTGGCGGTCGTAAGTGTGAGGACCAGCAGTAAGTCACTTTTTTCAGTGCCATTGTAACTTTGAATGGTTGTTAAATGAACGCTTATAAGTCGAGGATTAGCTGTATACTTGGAGGATAACAGGAAAGGGATGAACCTCCTATATATTCAGTATAGGACTGTCTTTGTTCAGACTGTCCTGAATTGGCAGTCCTCTGGGTCATGGGTCTTATATTCTTTCCAGAAAATGAAGTGAAGATGAAAAGCGTTAAAACTTCCCAAAAGACAAACCAAGACAGTCGCCGCCATTATTTAGCCGGTGGAGAGTGGAAGTTTGAGAATGTGAGGATCACTGAGGAAGCTCAAATTTATGGCGTCTCCAAATACAGTTCAGTCATCTATGAGGTATGGTTTATTAATGCATTTACTATACATCTTCTTTGTCAGATGATGTAATGATAGGTGGGAGCAAGCTTGGGAGACGGGAAAGAGCCACAGCCAGGGGACCAATCAGACAAGCAACACCTGGGCCCTCAGAAGGAATGTGGGAATGGCAGACGTCTCAGAAGAGACCCTCCCTAGTTTCTTAGGCTGTAAAGGTGGCGGGGAAGACTGCACTTTCCAACTTGCAAGGTTCTGTTAATGTAATTTGAAAGATTCTGTTAATGAGTGCTGATAATGCCACTGAAATAAGCAAAGCTAATAGTTACTGTATTGGTGCTGGTGTTTCTCTTGATGGAAGCTTGGCAAAATGATAAGGGAACAGTCCTATGCAAATTTACAAGGAAAATACCCCAGGGATAAATACATGATGCATACTCTATACCAGTGGTGGCGAACCTATAGCACGGGTGCCAGAGGCGGCACTTGGAGCCCTCTCTTTGGGCACACTTGCTGTTGCCCCAGCCTTGCCTCCCCCCACGACCCCCTCCTCTCCAGCAACCCCCCTGAAGGAGAGTCGCCCTCGAGCGTGGCCCACATGGAGCAGCGCAGCCAAGGACATGGCAGCCAAGCAGCGTAGACAAGACTCTGCCCTCACACCCCATCATGCAGTTGATTCTGCAGGACGTGGGCAGAGGGTGTGGCCGCCATAGCACTGCTGGGCTGCCTGGGTGATCTGCAGTGGGCCCTGGAGGCGGTGAGTGGTCCTGTGGGGTGGGGGGGCAGAGCGGGGGTGGAGCAGGGAGGTGGAACAGGGGCGGGGCCAGTTTTGGGGCACTCAGTCTCTAAAAGGTTCGCCGTCACTGCTCTATTCCCATCCTTTTGACAGTATTTTCCCCCAAACCCAGATAGTTCTGTCTCCATCCCTACAATCAATCTATACATTATCCAGTGCAATGCCTTTCAAAGTTAGCATGCTCTGAGTTTTATGTGTGGAATCTTCATTGGGGAGGGGGCATATAAACAAGACAACTCAAACCAAGTGGCTTCCTTGTAGGGTTTGGAAACTGATTGGAAATCACACTGATACTTTCCAATAGTGAAATCAGGTAGAGTAAGGCCAGGTCTTAAGAGAAGGATAGAAAAGAGATTTTGGCTTTCCACAAGAAATTGAGAATAGGTAGTATTTTTTTTTAATTTTTTTAAAAAGAATTGTTATCATGGGCATAGAATTGAAGAAACCATGATTTGGACATCATTTTCCATTTGAACACTGGATTTCAGAAAAGGGAAGATGCTAGAACTTGCAACCACAATGCTAATGGATTGTAGAATTTAATATGTTATTCCAACATGGGAAAAGTAGGTACTGTATATATGGATATATGGTCAGCCAGTTTGGTCTAGTGGTAAAGGCACCGGGTGAGAAAGCAGGAGACTGTGAGTTCTAGTCCTACTTTAGGCAAGAAAGCCATCTGGGTAAGCTTGGGTCAGTTCTCTCAGGCCCAGCTCATGGCCTGAAGTTACTCAGCTGGCTTTCTTGCCTAAAGTAGGACTACAACTCATAGGTCCCACAGAGTTGTTGTTTGGGGGGAAATAGGAGGCAGAAGGAGTATTAGGTAGCAAGCCAAAATAAATGTTTATGCCATCTATATCGTCAAAGATGTTCAAATAAATACTCAGGTTCAAGCCCCCCCCCCCCCGCCACTTAGCCATGCAAGTCGCTGGGTGACTTTGGTTCATTCTCTCTTTCTCTGCTCAACCAATGTTACAAGAATACTAATTAGGTATGTTAAAAACATAGAAAACTGACAGCAGAAAAAAGACCTAGTGGTCCATCAAATCTGCCCTTTGAGTTTATTTGTTTTTTGTTTTCTTTTTAATTTATTGAGTTGTTTATTAATTTTAATTATTATTTTTATATTTTATTTATTTATTTATTTATTTATTATTATTATTATTATTATTATTATTATTATTTTAACTTTTGTCAGATGATGGACATGTGCTTATCCCAAACATGTTTAAATTCAGATACCTGACTGACTGACCCCTGCTTCCACCGGAGGTTCGTTCCAAGCTTCCACTTTGCTCTTTCTGTGAAGAAATACTTTCTAAGAAAGTATTACTTTTTAAGTAATACTATTCGCTGCCTTTAGTTGTTTATAAAAAGAGTAAAGGCGGTATATTAAATAGATAAAGAAATAGATAAATAGCGCACAGAAAAATAGGATGAGGAAGTGTTTTTTATACTGCCTCGAGTTCTTACCGGTAATTTAAAGACAGGATCTGAAACCAAAAATTAAACAAAGACAACAAATACAGTGCTGTCTTTCTATCTTGTCCTCCTCCAACTGCATTTATGGGGTTACTGCTTCATTCTCACCGCAGATATTAAATTGCATTCTTCACTGTGTTTTGGAAAAAGATGCTATGTTACTTCATATACAAAAAGGGCATTACTGCAGACCATAGCGGATATTTTGCTGCAAATCAGAGAGGCAGAACCAAACCATCAGATTCTGCCTAGGTTCTGAAAACATTTTGTTTTCAATAAAACCATAATTCCCTCTTTTGTCCTGTTTTCATCTGGCTGAGCCTCCAAACCTTTTTTTTTTCCTAATGGATCTTTTTTTCTGTCAACAAGATAAAATTCTTGCTGGATCTTTGCCTAACAAACTGTTCAAAGAGAAATCGCTCACAATTTTTTCAATTAGAAATTGGAGCACGAAATGATCCTAGCATTAGTGATCAATTTCAGAATCTCTCCAGCGGCAGTTTGCATTAATTCAGTCCCTATTGGCTGTTCTATCATTTCCCAGAGTATGAGAATATTAAATATTTCTTGAAAAGGAAAGATTATGGTCTCATCCATTTTTAAGTTGCTAAAATCAAGACTAATGTTAGACTTTCTCATGTAACTTATCCATGGACAGCCCAATGGCCAACTGAAAAAAGTGGTTTTCTGCTGTTTTCCCCAGTTGAAACCTCACCTACCATAAAGGTTGGATGGCTGTTTGCCTGAGATTAATCCCTCTCCTATTGTTTTTGTTTAAGTTGCGTTTGGGTACAGTTTATGTTGGAATCACTATGCAAATCATAGAATAAGGCTGATTTCCTGCTCCCATCCTATCCCTGAGCCATTTTTATCTTCAACAATTTTTCTTCTAAAATAAGAGTTCAGAACAGTGACAGGACTGATTCTGGATAGCAGCCACTCCAGCTGATCTGTTTTACATCTGGAACATGAGCGTTAGTTGCTATGATTTAACCCCACTTCACCATCCAGCAATGAAATAATTGCTGAGGTATACCACTTCACTGGTTGAGTGTTGAAGCTGTCAAAACCAAAATCATGGACCCAGGAGCATCTGTGAGGGAGGAGGAGACAGCAGGAAATAGTCAAGATGGTGGCTCTGGCATGTAAGCAAAAGCCCTCTGAAGTGCATAAAAAGAAACAGGTTTCTATTGAGCAGTTGCAGCTGCCATCTTGACCTTTTAATTTCTCTCTTGACATCCTTGCTTGGACCTAGAGTAGGTTTAGACCAGGCATGTGCAACCCTGGTCCACAGGTCACGCAGCTCTGGACAGCTAGTAATATGGCCCCATAAGATCATAAACTTTTAACATTATTATCTGTTATTTATACATATTTACTGTGTTAGATATTTTATATGCCGCCCAAGACAATTCCTCTTCACTCAGTGTGGCCCAGACAAGCTAAAAAGTTGGACAACCATGATTTAGACAATCAGCTAAGCCTAGCCTTGGGATGATTTAGCAGTTTGTACAACTGAAATTTATGCTCGTCCTGGAAATGTTGTGTTACTTTACTACCTTTTCTTTTTACAGATTGCTATGAAGAGGAGATCCATTCTACATGAATTAATTGTGATTCTGCCAATATTTGTTCTCTTTTTGCTGGATATGGCTATTTCTTGCGCTTTTTGCTCTCCTACAGAAAAGATTGCCTTCAAAGTGACCCTGATCTTGCAGGTTTCATTTTTGTCTACGATGCTTATTGACAAGCTACCACCAACATCAGATTATCCACCAGTAATAGGTAACTACCTAATCATGTGGAATATTAAATAGTAGACTCCTTGGAACAGTTAGGGCTGATTACTCATCATTTTTAGCAAGTAACATGTGTGAATCATTCATATGTCATGGGTCTTCGATATTGTATAAAACATCTATATATTTCACTAGAAAACTTAATAAGGGATGGCCACATGGAATTAAAACCTAAAAGATTTCTGTAGGACACAGCAAAGTGTCACCCTGACATGGGACAGAACTCATTGACGTAAGAGCCATTACTCTGTGCTGCTATCTAAGTTGGGAAAAGGAAAAATATAGTAATATAATTGTTAGATAAGGTTGAAGGGGGCATTGATGAACTTGACTTTCTCAGAAAAACTGATAAAATTTGCAGAATGGAGACATCATATGTAATTAGAGAATGGCTATAAAGATATATTGGGTTCCAATTTGTGGAAGATTTGTTGTACAAGTATTATGGAGATATTCTCAATGGTCACCTTCCTTTTAAAGAAAGCAATTTTAAAGCTATTTTAAAGAAAAGCAAAGATGATAAAGTGGAAGTCAATAGTATTTGATCCTGGATGGATCAGAGACAATGATTGTAGTGAGTTTATGAGGGAATAGAAGCTGCTTATCGACTTTCTGTAAGTTCAGTGCAACAATAGATTGTTAACAGAGGGGTTTGAAGGTTAGCTTCGTGGTTGGGACTACCTTTTGCCTTCCAGAAGGGCATTAAACTTGGTTTTGCTAGTTGGCTTAGGGCCACAAGGGGTTGCTCTTCACCCCTGGAGGTGGTTGACAGGGTAAAAGACCTCATCCCTGTCCCCATCCATCTTCTTGATTCTGGTTTTCAGCATAGTTTTACATTTTTAATGTGCATAGTTTTAAAATAGTAAATTGCTTTTCTTTTTATCTTTTTACATTATATAAGCTGTCTGGAGTCATTCTATTGGGGAAATGGGCAGCATATAAATTTAACAAATAAATAAGATTCCATCAGTTCCAGGTTCTCATGTCTCATCCATGTATGGTTTGATCCCATAGCATACTCATCGTCAGATTGACCTGGTTCTCCAACATTTGACATGGACTTTGTTAATCCAGGTGACATCCAAGCTGGCATGACTGTCCTAGTTCATGTCACTCTCATATTTGAGACAGGCAGGTGATGCATTAAGTGATCTTTGCCCAAGAATCCCTACCGGTAAGGTGGGTGCTAGCTGAGATTAGAAACCCTGGTTTCCCACATCAAAGGTGGCATTCTAACGACTACACCACCCAGCTGCTATACTATATAAATATGTAAATAAATAAAAGAAATGGCTTGTTAGACTGATAATGGCTGCCTGCCTGTCTCTTGTTTTCTTTAAAGGCTAGAAGAGTGGAGACAACTAATCAGGGCTGTTTCTTCTTCTCCACAGCAATATTTTTTACTGGAATCTTCGCATTTATGGTCCTTGGCATCCTAGAGAATGCCTGCATGGAATATTTCAAGGAGCAGAATTCAAAGTTCCCATCGTTCAAGACCAAGAACTTTATAAGAAAATTCTTGCGAAAGGAAAAAATAAAAGCAGAGGACTCTGTCACGGATGTAGGTGAGCTTTAGCCAACACACAAACAAGCGGCAGAAGGAGAAAGTGCAGAGGGATGCAGACAGGTCTATAGGTCAGGGGGCCCATTTGGTCATGTGAGAATGGGGGTTCTGACAAAATGGATGCCATAGGAATGGTTGCCCATTTCCTTAATATTATTTCTAATTTTTAGGTTTACCTCTCATTTTCCCTTCAGGAACACTCAGCTATGCCCATAACCTGTTCTCCTCCCATTTTTCCTCACAATAACCGTTCAGTGAGATAGAGTGAACTGAGAGAATGTGTATGTAGTCTAAAATCACCCCATGAGTTTTGTGGCTGAGGGTGGACTTGAATCTGGATGTTCCCCTTCCTGGTCCAATCTTAAGCACTATTTCGCTAATATTCAGAACAAAGATCATATTGGTCATTTGCCAAATGGCAAATTGCTGAGGCTGCTCCCTCCACTACTTGAGTGCCTCCACCCAATTGCTTGCTGCCTCCAATGTAAACCAGGGAGTGAACACTACATCTTGGAGGTAACTGGAGAACTTTCTCACTACATGACCTTGGTATCTTTTGTGACGGGCACACTCACCACAGCACGCTCCTTTTGTGATGTGCACATTCACCACAGCACGCTCCTCTCTGGCACGTCAGCCATTCTGTGTGGCACACAATTTGTTTTAAAAATGCCACTCCTGGCCTAGAAAGAATCTCCTGATTTCTTTTAAGGCAATAATACTTTATTGCCTCTCACTTTTTCCCATATAGGAGAAGAGATAGTCATGGAGAACAAACCAACAAGGGAGTTTCCTTTGGTGGAAAATGACAACACAGACAGCCTTGTGTTTCTGAAACAGCTGAGCCTGGAGCTGCAACAGATCAAGAAGCACCTGGCTCTGGAAGAAGGCAAGGAGGTTTCTGGCCCTGCCATACAGGACAAATATGTCCATTTGGGGAAGTGCCTTTGTTATATCCGCTTGATCTTATCCCTTGGTTTTATAGCCTTCATTGTGGTGCAGTGGACAAGCTGAAGTATAGTCTGGGACCAGCTTGCTATATTTTGATGGCGCCAGGTCATAGAATGTACACATGTAGCACGATTGTGCTAATTTCCCCTTCATCACATTATGACAAGCAGCCTCCAGTCTGTGTTCATATCACACGTAGACAACCGTATTTTAAAAAATGAGCTTTCAAGCTTCTACTTCTCCTATAATTGAAATACGCCTTGGTATACATGACACTTAAGCATTTTCAACAATTTACTGCCTGCCTCAGTATATGCTCCCAATCCAGGGTGAGGGGAAGTGCTAGCCCAACAACGCTTTAAACATTGAATTGGGTCTAATCTGTAGATCCTGTTCAGGAAAACCAGAGGCATTTCAACCTCCACTCAGATCTAGATCTTGTTTCCTTTTCTTCTGGAGAATGTTTGGCTCTGGTCCCAAGACATCCTTTCATCCGTAGTCCTTAGCCAATAAGCTCATCTTCAAGATCTCTTCCACCTAAATGTTCATCACATGAAAAGCTATTATGGAAATGAAAACCTTACCAACCATCCTTGCAAATTAATGCACATAAAAAATGAGCAGAGCTTTGATTGCACCATCATGTCCACCATCTTGACTTTTTCCCCCCAGCCATATCTTGTGGATGCCCCTGACCTGATCTATTTTAAAAACTTTAGCCTCCTACTTGATCTCAGTGGCAAGACAGGAGGAAAGTATTATAAAGAAATAAATTGTACTTGAATCTTATGAATGCAAAACGCTGTAAATGTTGATATCTGTAACTGATCCTTGAGGAAAGTGTTTTGACAGTGGAGTTGAACTACTAATTTATCCTTCAGGCAGGGTCTGAAGATGGCTTTGTAAGGTTTTTCCACTTAGCCTCACAATTGCCCTAGCATTACTCAGGAATTTAAAAGAGCCAAAGAAACTCCTGAGTCGAGGTTTCAGCAAGCAAACAACTTTTATTTTGATCAAAATAGAGTTGGGTGACCCCATCTCTCTTCGTGGCTGGTAGAGAGATGAAGGCAACAACCAGAAAAGATGTCTTCCACCTTTTATACCTTTTCAGAACAAAAAGATCTGGTCTTGGTACCAGGCATAAGATGACACAAAAAAATAATTCCTAGATGATGACTCATACACAGCAACCCAGGCTCCATCCGTTAACTCCTTTCCCCCCTCCCCTTACTGTGCTCTTTTCATATAAGCAATCACCTATACCTAAAGCATGAAGCCCTTACTTTTCCAATATATATATAAAGCATCTGATCAAGCAATTAACTACAAAATAATGATTACAAAATAACAAAACAATGATTACATGATAACACTATAAGTATCAATATAAAATGGTTACTATATATAAAATAAATGCTAATGTCAAACTTAAACATACTAAAATCATAAGCACAATAAAATCCCTTCAGCTTCTTTTCTTCTTCTGACCATTTTTGGTGCTGTTCCCTTTTCTTTTTTCCTATTTCTTTAATTACATCTGAATGTAAACCACATTATGAGGCATATGTGTGCATGCGGGTATCTAATGCATGATCAAGACAGTACAAATATAAAAGAACTTGTCAAGATCATGTAGAAATCTTTTTAAAAATCTATTTGCTAACCTCAGTATCATTGTAGTTGCTTCAAGAGCATTACCGTTTCAGCTAAACCATAAAGCTTTCAGGAGGAACTACCTTTTAGTAGATCAGGGGGGTCAGACTGCTGGCCCGTGGGACGGATGCATCATAGCAAAACCGCGCCCACCCCATTGCCGGCAATGGCAAAAAAGTCACGATACGTCGCGACACGTCATGTGACATTGCGAGTTTTACAGCCCTGTAGTAGGTCAATATTATATAAACTGTGGCATTAGTGGTCCAAACTCATGCTAGATAGGGCAGTGTTGTCAAAGAGACTGGTTATGCTGTCAAAGAAGGTAGTGGGCTGACGAGGATTTTTTTAAATCCTAAAATTACCCAAGGGACAATCGAAGAAAAAAATAATGAATTATGGGGTAAAATATTGATACATACATAAGAAAATATATTTAAAAGACAAACAAGTCTAGTGCATAATTTCCCTCAGAACTTTATGAAATAAAAAAATTTCTTTAATATGGTGTTCCACATTTTGTCTGACAAATTTGTGAAAACAGAGTGGGGAAAATTGGTGTAGATGTTTCTGTATCATAAGGTGCTATCTTTAAAGCATGCCCCAGAGTTCCTTGGGGATGTAGGGGATAATGATCAAGACAAGATCTCTCAGCAGTTGAATCAATTCTCCATTAATGTTTGTTTGAAACTGTTTGTGTGTCCCNGGTGTTCCACATTTTGTCTGACAAATTTGTGAAAACAGAGTGGGGAAAATTGGTGTAGATGTTTCTGTATCATAAGGTGCTATCTTTAAAGCATGCCCCAGAGTTCCTTGGGGATGTAGGGGATAATGATCAAGACAAGATCTCTCAGCAGTTGAATCAATTCTCCATTAATGTTTGTTTGAAACTGTTTGTGTGTCCCTTACCTGTTGTCTTTTCTCAGTAATTGGAAGAGAAGGGATGTGGTTCCAGTCATAGAAAAGCGAGGAGATTTTAGAATGGCTACCTTTTAATCCTTTTTCTAGCCTAGAAGCTCTTGGAAATAAGTTATCAGCATGGTCCCTTTCAACAGAAATGCAGCAATGCCATCAGTGACCTATGTACGACTATAGCCTAACCAACAGAATAGTAATAAGATAGTGAGGAACGGATTTAATGTATTACAATGAGTTGAGGAATCAGGTTCTATAAATGATTATAGCAAGTTTTCTTTAAAGTAGAACCTGGCCAGAATGCTATTTGAATTAATGGCACCTTTGTTCTCTGTGTGCATGTGCAGGTATGTTTTTGGCCAGAGCAGCAGGCAATGGGTAATTTTTTATTTAGATTTCAGTTTTTGTTCTTTCAACTGTAGTTTTGTTTTTATTTTAATAGATAATAAAGATTTTGATTTGTATTAAACCAGGGTTAGACCACCAGATAGGCCAGACCAAAAAAAAAAAAATCAACACCACAGGAAGACTAAAACCAGATTTATTGAGATAGGCTATAATAAGAGTATATTCCAAATCTGATTGTGCTGGACTCCTCTCTCTTCCTATACTCCTATGAATCAGGGAAGTGTCTGTGTTAGCCTCTTCCAAATCTTATCTCTGTGTTATAGACGTAAGACACACTTCACCCTTTTTTGCTTTGATAGTGGTGTAAAAATCATTTCTTTTCCCTCTACAATCACTGACTTTCATTCTAAAAGCAATTTAATAAATTACTGAAAGGACAGAAAGCAGGGAAAGAAATCTCCACTTTAGCCAACCCTATGTAATTCAGCACTCAGGAGGATTTCTTTGGGGAAGAGTTCCTGGTCATAGTTCTGAGCAAGAGTGGCAGGAAGATACAGAAGGTAATGAAGGGGAAAAGCTTAGAGACACTTTTTGATGTTGGGCGCAAGGGCCAGTCCCACTACATCCCAGGCAGGCACATGTGTGCTCTCTGCCACATACATCTAACCAAGTGATGAATAAATAGAACCACCATGATTTAAAATTCGCCATACTCTGGTGCTAGCCTTTATATTGAAAATATTTTACCCAGTTACAATCTAATGGGAGACTGTTCTACATTATTCCATTAGCGTGGCCAGCTTGTATCAAAAAAAGATGATCAGGTTGATTTGGCATGACTTATTCTGAATAAACCCATTCTGGCAGCTGAGAAGCAATGCATCCCTTTCTAAATGCTCACAAACTGGCACCTCAATGACCTGTCCAGAGATTTATATGGACATTAAGATGACCAGTCTGTAGTTTGTCAGGTTCTGGGTTTTTTGTTTCATCCTGTGGTCCTTTTTGAACATAGCAGATCCTATATCCACTCTTCTGGCTCTCTGCCAGTCTATCATGAATCCACAAAAAAGGGCTCCAAGATGACTACAAGTTTCTTCAAGACTCTCCGTTGTCCCATGCCTGATCCTGGAATCTTAAATTTATTTATGTTGGTCAAATTCTTCTCATTCATTTCTTTACTTATCTTGAGTTGCAGCTCCTTCCTTTTGTCAGCTGTGTTATTTAATTCCTTTTGAAACCAAGTTCCTCCTTCAAAGATCAAAGCAAAGAATCAGTGTGGTCTGTCCTCTCCCAGTCATCTGCCTTTTCCCTCTCTTCAGTTGAATTCCCCTGTGAAACTCCTGTCCTTTTTGTTAGCTCATTCAATTGGCCTGACCAAAAGCCTCATAATGTTGCTGGTAATTCAGAAAGCTGGTCCCGAGAGAGAGCAAAGTGCTATGAGATACTCTTTTCATATCTTCCTTCCATCAGTTTTTCAATTCAATCTGCACGAATCTTTGTGCTTTTGACGACCCATTCTACCTTGAGGTTCTGAAGACCCGACACTTCAGGAGAGGGCTGGGGAATGCTGAGATTTGGTCCTCTGCATTTGGAAGTACATCTAGTAGAATATTTTTATGATGAATGCTTAATACTAACTATGTTTTTTTAACTCTATGGGCTGGTTTACATCAGCCATTCAGACTCTTCAAGAATTGAGGAGCATAGATATCACAGTAAGTAAAAAGGAAATAAATACATAATCTCTCATTGCACATGGGCTTGATGCCTTATGAACCCGACTCTCTAAAAATACACTGGAATGATTCTTCTTCCTTATTTTTAGTAATTAGTAAGCTAGACATTTTTATTGTTAGTCGAATACTGATTTGGGTCTTTTTGTTAGCAATGTGCTAGGATATTTCTAATAGCATGATATTTTAGCATATATGCCCACAGATGTTAAATTCCGAGGAAATGATATAGAATAACATTTTTATTATATAAGAGATTTAGAGAGGTTCTGGGAGATCAGTCCTAAAGGAACATCAATTTTCACTGTAAGAAAACAAACTTCTTTCCAGTAGACTCTTCAAAAATTGGCAGTGACTAAACAGCAATTAACAAACTGTGAAAGCTGAGGAAGCAAGTAGCTCGTATATTTCTGGAGCATGCTTCCATTATCTCTAGCCTTTGGATGTGCTGCCAGTCCCGATGGCAACATGCCTCTGGAAAAAAAGTGTATAGGCTCCAGAAACAGATATGGCTATCCAATTTCCATGTGAAATTGCCCAGTCTTCACTTTCCACAAAGTAAACCATTTAAATAGCATCGGCTGTCTTTAAATAATTCGCTTTCTTTTGAAAATACGAGATGCTCTCTTCCTGCCCTACAGGCATGCCAGCGTAGCCAACTTCAAAGGGAAAACATTTGCAACTTTATAGAGGAGTAAAAAAAGGTTGTCACATGTGAACAGACTGAGATTGATGTATAAGAGCCAAAGATCTGGGGGGAGGGGGGGGAAAGAGAAGAAACATTTAAAGAGCTAAGAAAATAGTGGCACAAAATAAAGACATAGGAACAAGGGCACAAAAATTTACAGATTAAATAGAATAGTAGAATAAGATAGGAGAAAAATAGAGACAAGCATAGAATAAGGCATTTACTTCAGAAGGAGTAGGAATTTAATTATGTACAATAAAACATATGTTTTGAAAGTAAAGCAAATGGAGTGTTTGTGATCTGTACCATACTTTAAAAAACCTAATAGGAATATATTGCAAGGTAAATATTCAAAGGGTTAAAGCATCAATCCATAAAACAGTTTCATATAAGTGTATTTGGTTTTTTAATTCATCATAATTCATATTTGAACAAATCCAATATTATTAATCCAGGATATGCAACATTAAAACATATCCAAACCAAACACTGAACTACTCCAACTTTTAGGGCTTTAAAATAAGAATGTTAGAGGTAACAAACCCATACAATCTTACCATAGTAGTAATTAGCTAAATTGCAGGATTCTTAGAAAAGAAGAAGCAGATTTCTAAGGCTCATGTGCAATTACTTTATTAATGGATTCCTGAAGAAGCATTGATGTTGCACAATGCTTTTGAACAGCCAGTATTTATACTTCAGAAGCAAGCTTGTGTGGCCAATGAGGATATTTTACTGGGTCCAGTGTAGGATCCCGAAATTTTTCAGGTAGATCTTCATATGTCATATTTTCAAAAGGGATCATGTTTCTCAGTTGCTGAAGCTTAAGAGAAAAAAAACATAATTACCCACACATGATGAAGAGAAATGCTGAAAGCCAGCAGGACAGAAATTATTAGGAGAAAATACAGTACAACGCAAAAGTCCTTTTGTATAATTAAAATTGCTAGCTTACCTCCTCCTCGTATTCAGCAATGCGGGCTTTAGAAGCCTGTATGAAATCAGCAACATTCTTATCCTGAAAGAAGAGACAGCAATATTGGTTCCAGAGAACCTTGGTTCCAGAGAAGCTATCCATGCTAAGCTATCATGCTTATCCAGTCTGAACTTTATAGCCAATAATAAAGTCAACAATACCACGCTTTCAGTGGCACCAATTTACACATGCACTGCAAATAAATATCCATGGGTACATAAAATACGTATTGGATATAGGTAGTTCTCATAATCCTTTTCCTGCCTTTTTGAGATTGACAGATCAAAGTTACCAGATCTCTCAAACACCCATCCATCCCATATACTGTATCTCATGAGTACAATAGGAAATTGTCTCATAATTACTCCAAAAATCAACTAAGTCACTGCTATTTAGAACAGATAATTACATAGAAAATAACTATACATGAAGCCCAAGTGAACTTTATTATAGCATTTGCCAAATAAGGAAATTGTTCCTCTCCCTCATTTTTGCATTCATGTTCTAATTTTCTACTTTGTACCTCAGAAATGCTATTTATTATCTATTATTTCCAGCTTTTAATCTTAAGGAGGAAGAAATGGAAGGTCTTCAACTTGTTCTTCCAGACAATGTAAGACCTGTAACTCTTGTAGTTAAAATTGGCCATTGTCAATGGCACAATCCTAGCAGAGAAATTACTAAAGGTAGCAATCCATAAGCAGATGGAATGTGGGAAGGAGGGAATGGTGTTCAGTATAATTTAACAAATGCCACCATGAGTAAAGATTAATCCATGAGCAATCTGCTAAGATGCCAAGCAGACACCTCTGCAAACACCATTTATGTGCAATGGAAAAAAAAAACAGTAACAGGATAGCAGAACACTTACAGATTCCTTTTCTTGGGCGCTTATTTTAGCCATTTCAGTATCTGCAGGCAGAGGAATCTGCAGTGCCTTAAACTGTGAAAATTGAGGAAACAGTAATTGAAATGTGTAGCTTCTGGTTTCCAAACCCATACCACATGTACCTTCTTCCTTCTATCTATGTTTCTAATTCAGTAGTAAAGTACATACTTTCCAATGTCTCTGAATCCAGAGACATTGATCTAGAGACATTGAAAAGTATGTACTTTACTACCGAATTAGAAGCACAGGCTCTTGTGCATTTATTGCCCTGTTATATAAATCTTTCAACCATAGGATCCTAGAACCACAGCCAGTTTCAAAGTTTAGGAGTTCTCTAATGGGCAAAATCCCCAAAATGGTAGCCATTTTGCTGCAAGACAGATTTTGCAAGTTTTAAAATTTAGCTGATATTGCCCCACGAGATCAGTCAGTTTACAAGAAGAGATAATAAGGCACTAAGGCTAATTTTAAAAAGTGAAAATCTTGTGATATCGTTAAGTCTTATACAAATGCGGTGAGCTCACATGCACTATTTTACAAAAATTGTGCTTAAATTTCACCAGATTTGCAGGTTCAGAGAGTGGTTTTGATGGTTTCTCCTCCCTTATTATATTGGGCAGCCTGTCATCTGGAGCCCAGGTTAGAGTAGCCAATTCCCTTCTAGGGAAGGGACTGCAGCTGGATCTCCTGCCTGGCTGTGTGACCAATTAGCCCAGCACTTTGCCAATGAAATTGCTAAGATTTGCCTAAGTCGTGAATCTTCATAGGGAAAATCCCCTGAGATGACTGCAGCAATGTTGTGTCATATTATCCAGACTCCTGGCTTCTGAAAGTTATTGAAATTCTCATCTGGCACACCTCACATGATCACCCAACTCTCGCCCCTCTAGCTTCTTTGGGAAATCCAGGGGAGCATGGTCAATGTCTGTCTTAGGGAGGTGGTGGTGCTGGCACCCTTGAAGAGGCCTTGAAAAGGTTGGCGTTCATTCTTTCCTACAGATGCCCTCACTAGATCTTTCTGCATTTGACAACTATCACCCTATGTCTAACCTTACTTTTTTAGAAGAGTATTGAGACTATAGTCAGGATATACCAACAGAGCAAACTTGAGTACCCTTTTCTGTGAGGTTTTAGATCAAGGCATGATATTAAGACATATAGGTCACTCTTCTGGATTACCATTGTTATGACCTGGATCTTGGTACAAGTAGTCCTAGGCTTACAACAGCTTTTGGGGCCAGAATTTCTGTCATTAAGTGATTCAGTCCTTAAGCATGACATCACATCACATTGCTTAGTGATGGCAATCTTGGTGGTCTCAGTTAACGTCACAATCCAGAAACTAACCAGTCATTAAGTGAGAACCTTACACGATCAGAATCCTAGGTAAGCAGGGTCTTCCCAACTATTACTTCATGGGCAGGAGGAAGCCATGATCAGGAGAGCCTTTGCCTAGCTTTGGTTGGTATATAGCAGTTGCATCCCTACTTAGAACAAGATCTTGCAATAGGGATTCATTCCCACATCCTCTTATTTGAACAGCTGCACCCCACTTTACACACAAATTTACTTCTGAATATCCTTGAAAGTTTCAGTGGCTTGGTGCTGACAGTTGCTTGATATGAGTACAGTACTTTGCTTTAGGCTTTATCATGAATGCAGTACTTTGCTTTAGGCCCTGAACTAGTTTCCAATTAGCTCCTGAGTGCAATGCAAAGTACTACATAACTTGAGATGAGAATACTTATAGAAGCACTTTTTCCATCCAGTTTTGAACTGCCAGACTTGAACGTCTCAGAAGTACCTGCTTGTGAGTCCCATATTTTGCCAGTAAGAAATATGAAGGCTTATAGCCACATCTCTGTGGAAGTACTTTAGAATAGCATCCTCTCAGAGATTTGATTTGCCCGCCACACTACTTGCTTTCTGTAAATTGTTAAAAGATGAAATAGGGGTAATTTCAAAGAAGCTGAGAGGGATGAATTTTGGTGCTATCAGCTTGAGTAACACTGGTATAGTCTTTAGTTTTTCATCTTTTTACTCTGAAAGTTTTTATTGGTGTTTATGGAACTGTCAAGTCTCTTTGGATGCAATGGAATACACCTCAAACACCCAAAAGTTTAAAAGTGCCTCACCTTCTTTTCAAATTCATCCACTAGGGTAGAATTTGCAACTGCAGTCCTGTAGAAAGTCCAGTCAATGGCTGGTGGTGTCTCTGGCAAAGATGCAAGCCTATTTAGATACATAAAAGAACATCAGAACTACTGGATGTTTCAGACTATTCCTTCTTCTAAAGTCATTTTTTTATTTTTGATCTTCACAACAAGAAAAGTAAAACAAATGTCTGGATATTTTGTTTGTTATCGATAAAAACTTGATATCAAAGAATGTTTATTTATTTATTTATTTTGATTTATATCCCGCCCTTCTCCCAACGGGACTCAGGGCGGCTCACAACATATTTAAAAACATAGACATATTTACAACCCCCACCAGATAAAACCAAATTAAACCAATATTTAAAGTTGTGCAGTTAAAATTATTCTTAAAAAACCCGATTTAAAATCCTCCCTAGGCCAGGCCCGCTTGNGGAAAGTAAGGAGATCCGGAATCATCCGGATCTCGGGGGGTAGTTCGTTCCAGAGGGTGGGGGCACCCACAGAGAAGGCCCTCCCCCTGGGGGTCGCCAGCCGACATTGCTTGGCCGACGGCACCCTGAGGAGACCCACTCTGTGGGAGCGTACCGGTCTATGGGAGGGAATCTGTGGCAGAAGGCGGTCTCGGAGATATGTTTAAAGATCTGTGGGATGGGCAAGATTACTGCCTGTACCAAAATTTCTCATACCTAGTGTAATCATATTTACTAACAATAATTGAGAGGCAATCAATATAATCTTGCTGTTATTTAGCTATTTAACTCTTTATTTAAATTAAATAGTAAAATCATAGGAACAGTTCTGCCTATAGATTTCACTAGATCTGAAAGCATGTCCATTTCAATAAACTGTACACCTATACCTTAAAATATGTCTTTTGTTGCACTGATATAAGAGGCAAGTGAACAGTTCTGCAACACAGTCTGGACACATGTATTTAATAATGTAATCCAAATAATGCCACTGATGTATTCACCAATCACAAAGATATTTGGTTTAATGTCATTCCTTTTCTTTCCATGGTGTTCTTTACAAACTAAGAAATATACTCACTTGGCTGCAATAGCATCGCTACGTGATTTGAAAGCATTAAACATAGGTTTCTGATCAACTGACACTCGTTCAGCAAATGCTGCCCAATCTATTGCTTTCAGAGCAACCCTGCGGCCAGCCATTGCTATCACCTAGAAAATGGGAAGAGATAAAGAGTAAGGAACAAAGTAAATAAATAAGAAAATAACATAGCAAGTGAGGGATGAAGGAAGAGGACAATGGACATTAATAGAAATTTTCAACCAAATGAAATCAAGAACTAAAATGCACCATAGATTTAATTCAGGAATAAACCTGGTGTTTGGTCTAGTCCAGGGGTAGGCAACCTTGGCTCTTTTATGACTCGTGGACTTCAACTCCCAGAATTCCTGAGCCAGCATGGCTCAACTTGGAAACCTCTCCCTTTCCCCTCAGCATGGCTGGCTCAGGAATTCTGGGAGTTGAAGTCCACGAGTCATAAAAGAGCCAAGGTTGCCTACCTCTGGTCTAGTCGTTCAAGCGCCAGGCTAGAAACCAGGAGACTGTGAGTTCTAGTCCCACTTTAGGTAAGAAGCCAGCTTAGGTGACTTTGAGCATGTCACTTTCTCTCTGCCCTAGGAAGGAGGCAATAGCAAACCACTCCTGAAATCTCTGCCAAATCGCCAGAAGTCAACAATGAGGCAAGGCAAAAACGTACCTACAAAAAATAGGTTGGGTTTTTTTTTCAAAATCATGCAGTTTCGATTCCATTTTTTTTAAAAGATACATAGCTTGTTCTCTAGTTTAGCATCTAGTTTCCTAGCCAAGGGGAAACCGTTGCTGGAGAACAAATTTCTGTCCTCGGAGGCGCCATCCAAGAACCCTCCAACCCACGCCCATGACGAAACGAGAAGCATTACAGGCAAAAGATCGAGGCGGAAACCCGGTTAACAAGCAGGGGTTATTATTGCAAGATTAGCAACCCTCCCAAAGGACATCGGCTTCTCACCTTCAGCCACCCCGGCTAATTGCACCGCCGGAAAAGGCTCCCGGAACCAAAGCCTGACAAGGGACCAACAGGCCCAATCGGGACGACTCTCTCCGGAAAGAGGGCGGCCCTCGCCATCTCATAGAGAAAGCAAAAGGCAAGAGCGCAGCCTGCTCTGCTCCGGACGGCAAGGAGAGCTAGGCAAACTGATGGGAGTAATCAGAGGAGGGGAGGGGGTTTCCCTTCGCGCGGGCTCTGGGGCGGCAGAGGCAAAAGCAGTTGAACCTTGCTGCGAATGGAAGTTTTGGGATCTCCAGATGCTTCGGAGAGTAAACTTCGTCATTTCCCACGAATTCCCTTAAAATACCTTCCGTTTTTGCCCTTCGCAGAACTGTGTGTTTATATTACCCAACCCATCATCTCTAGACGTGACCGAATCTCCATCTTCTGCTCTGTTTCTGCCGCAAAATCGGGTCTCCGCCCTGTTACATTTCATCGATGACGACTAGTAAGCTGTTGCTCTTAAGAAGCTTTTATTTAGAATTAAGATCATAACATGAAAAGGTTGCACATACTATTGGGGGAGGAGAATAGCCCAGACCAGGGGTAGGCAACCTTGGCTCTTTTATGACTCGTGGACTTCAACTCCCAGAATTCCTGAGCCAGCCATGCTGGCTCAGGAATTCTGGGAGTTGAAGTCCACGAGTCATAAAAGAGCCAAGGTTGCCTACCCCTGGCCTAGACCTCTGTGGAGGCTTTTGTAAAACCAGTCCATCTTTTTAGCCATCTCTACTCCCGTCCCTCCGCCGCCCCCGCCGCCCCTGTGATTGCAAAACAGGCATATAGTAAACTTCTCTTTTCTCTCTCAAAAGGACGGCCCAGATTATATTAAAACGATTTCTCTCTCTTCTCCGTGAAGCAAAGTGGCAGCGCAATTTCTAAACATCGCCTTTTTGGCGTCAAAAACGGTTTGTTCCACTAAGAAATGAATTAGGAACGTCCCAATACAAACCAAGAAGCGCCTAGGTCAGAGGTAGGCAACCTCGGCTCTTTTATGACTCATGGACTTCAACTCCCAGAATTCCTGAGTCAGCATAGCTGACTCAGGAATTCTGGGAGTTGAAGTCCATGAGTCATAAAAGAGCCGAGGTTGCCTACCTCTGACCTAGGTAAACTGTTAGGATTTATGGCACGGCTGCCTATTGTATTTCCTTCCGGTGTCTCTCGATCACCTTTCCGAATGTTATGTTCCATTATTACTCGTTCCGATTCCCTTTAAGGGTGGAACGCTCGGAACGAAGCCGGGGTCAGGCGCGGTCATTCGACTCGGTGAGCGCTTGATGACCCGGAAGAGACTCTTCGTCCCGGAAGTCCGCCGTTCCCTGTCAGCGGGGACTGAGGGGATGGCTGTCGAGCTTCGACCGGAGCAGCTCCAACCTTTCCGCCCGGGCCGCTGACTAAAGAAGGGACCACCGCCCGCCCGCCCACCCACTCGCTCAGCCAGGGGAGAAGCCGCCGCCGAGCATGGCGGAGTTGGTGGCTGGGGAGGGGCCGCCACGAGGCCGCACGCCCAGCCCGCTCCCGACCTCGGGGCCGCCGAGCCCTCGCCCAGCTGCGGCTCCCGCCTGCCCCGCGCGCAGCCCGGAGCCCCCTCCGCCGCCCGAGAAAGCCGCGGCGGGGAGCGGCAGCGGCGGC
>NW_015386647.1:72594-108689 GCF_001527695.2 Protobothrops mucrosquamatus | reverse complement strand
CCCCCCCCCCATGCCTATAGGCCGGCACACCCAGACTGAAGGGCCTGTGCGCGTCTCCGGCCATATTAGTTTTCGCCCTTCTTGTTCGCTCTCCTAGCCGCCTTCCTGCATTTTTGGTAGGGTTGCCAGGTCTGCTTCCCAAAAATAGCGGACAAGCGGTAGGGTTGCCAGGTGTCCACTATTTGAGCGGACAGTCCACTTTTTTCACATTACGTTCACTATTTTTTGGTCACAAAATAGTGGACGTTTTTTTTTATTCAAAAGCTTTATGATGAAATGGTACGTAATCTAAAGCTGTACAGTCTACTTTTTTTTACTACTTAACCCCCCTCCCCCCGCCGCTTGTCCGCTATTTTTTGGAAGCAGACCTGGCAACCCTAACAAGCGGGGGGGGGGTTTAAGTAGTAAAAAAAAGTAGACTGTACAGCTTTAGATTACGTACCATTTCATCATAAAGCTTTTGAATAAAAAAAAAACGTCCACTGTTTTGTGAAAAAAAATAGTGAACATAATGTGAAAAAAGCGGACTGTCCACTCAAATAGTGGACACCTGGCAACCCTAATTTTTGGGGTGTAATGGAGTAGTCGTAATTTCTGGAAGGAGGCCAAGTTCCTTGCAGAACTCCAGTTTTACCATAACTATAGATTTTAGCCCTTAAGTTTCCCCTCATGAAAAAATAGGGGAGGGGACAAGGGATGTACAGCATAGTGACACTTCTAGATTGCATCTAAAAATGGGGCATAGGTTATTTGCGCACGCGCACACACACACCATAGTCCTTGATTTGCTGTGCTGTTCTTTTCTGCATTGATAGTGTTTACAGAAGATGCTGAGCCATTGTTAATAAGCAATACTGATTTATAGTACACAGCATGTTAATATGGTTGCGCTCACAGCATTTAAGGTATGACGTGGTTTGTAACGACTTGGTTTAATTATTGTGGCTGTAAACCAGGATGTTTAGCATTCTATTTAAAGTTTAGGATTAGCCTGAACACAGAAAACAAATTGAAAGCACTGTCTTTGTATAGCTTTTCTCTCAACCAGTATTAAATACGAATATTAATCTGTAATCAAACACTTCAACAATGAAGGTATTGTCAGTAAATAACTTAAATATAATCTATTTACCTTGGGGTAATAGTGCAATTAGAAATGGTTAAAATATGCATACACATATTTATAATGTTATACATGTATTTATAATGTCTGTATAATGTATTATATCCTATATCCTTCAGAATCAAGACTAATATCTTCATCCTTTGTAGCCTTTCAGTACTGCAAATGCATTGAATTTGAATTCACCCCTATTGCTGTGGAGGAAAGCTTTATTTATTAATAGCTGTTCAAAATCCCATTGGTTCCACTTGCTAATTGTTGCTTGTTCTGCTAGAAGGGTTAAAGTGAGGAAGGATTCTGATTGCCAATTCAATGCCCCACATTCTACTTTTCCTACCCCATCTTACCTCTTCTTAACAAGTGCTTTTTGTTGTCAGTATAGCCGTAGCATAAACCCATTGAAAGTTATGGGTAACAAAAAGGTACTTTAACCCTAAGCAGTAGAAAAGGGATTTAGTAGATAAATTATACACTGTGCTTGAGACCTAACTTTTTCTCTCATACAGCTTTTCAGTTTCACATCTATAAAATAAGTAATGATTTTTTTAAAAAAAAAAATCAATATCTGTATACAAAGCAACTTCTTTCTCCAGTACTTAAAGTTGTGTGCCAAGATAAAGTATATTTAGAGTGGTTGCTTTAGCATATAATCACTTATAATGTCAATGCAGAGGATTCTAAATGTCCTATAAAAAAACCTTACATAATTGTGTTCCTTAGAATTTAATTTTAAATACAGTGCTTTAGATTATAGTGAAAAGGTATAATAGTTATAGAGAGATATCAAATTTGTGGTCTTTATTTACCCTTCTGAGTGATACAGTCCTTGTGTGTTTACTTAGTAAGCCCCATTGAGATCAACTGTTTTCACAAGAAATAAGCTGTACAAATCTTTACAGATTGCATGTTTTTGTTAATGGAGTTTTGAGATCAGTCTCCAAGATAATTAGCTAAGTAGGTCCACTAAGTTCAGTAGAATACATTTCCAAGTAAAATTTGAGCCAATAGAACAAAAAAACTAAATATTCTGGATGTATCTTTGTAAAGAATATTTTTAGGTTACCAAAAAGTGCTGATGTAATTTATAACTCAGATTTGTTAGATACATAGAATGAATTATATTTCAAGTGATAAAAATAGGATATAGTAATGATAATCAGTACAATTATGTTTATTTTTTCTTGTGCATTAATTTAATTTGGGGAAAAGCTTATGACATAATTAAGAGCAGATTATTCCAAGTAAATAAACACATAATTTTCTAGTTAGTGAGATACTGCCAAGATGCATAGGCCACAGTCTTATCTTTTTTTAATTATGCCACAGAATCATCTAACACAAGCAAATGTAGAATAAGATATCCACTGATGCAAGAATTTGGCTTCTTTCTCAGAGAACCATATTCTCAGATTCATGACAGTTGGTTCCATGTCCAAATGTCTGAATGCCATTGGAATATCTTTCTTGAGCAGCAGACTATAACAGAATGATATCTCCTAACAGGATGAAACAGGGGCATATCTCATTGATAGGGATCCCACATATTTTGGTCCAATCCTGAACTACCTCCGGCATGGAAAACTCATAATAAACAAGGAATTGGCAGAAGAAGGTAAGAAAAATGTATAAATCTCTTTTGAAAGTTAGGGATGTTTAATTCCAGCCAGAGTTGTTGAGAGTCGGACAGCATACAAATTTAATAAATTAGTATTACAGTAGTAGTATTAATGGAGGTTGGTCTTGCCTGAGCCCAGAATTAAATGTATTTAATCTCATTGATTAAATGTGTCTATGTGATCTATGTGTCTTTAAAATACAATAGAAAGGCTATGTTACTCAGATTGCACTGTGGAAAAACAATACAAAATCAACTTGTTCAAATAGGCATGTATTTATGACCATGCAGGGAGGCATCCTTGATAGTGCTTTCATTAGAGCCTTATTTTAGGGACTATTATATTAGCATTGCTTTCTAATGGAACATAGCCCATAAAAACAAGCTTCTTTTCATAAAGAGAATGAAAAGAGAAAACGTTTCTTGAATCTCTAGGTTATCATCATAAGGAGTTTTATTCACAAGGTGCTTCTTGATTTTTATTCAGTTTTGCTGGAATTGTGCTTAACAAAATATTTTTATATCATTTTGTTGATTTCCAGATTATTTGTTGAGTTAAATAAGTGCACAGCTCATGAGTGTCATTTGGCCGCCAAATGGCATATTTGTAGCCTTTAGTGTTGTGGAAACTATGCCTTTAGAATTTGGCAGCAAGAATTATTTTGAGAAATTGGAAAAATGGTAACATTTCTAATATTAAGATTTTGTTTCAAGAGATATGTAATATCTATTTTTTTAAAAGGCAATTTTATCTCCCAATCAAAAAAATAACTCAATAATTGATCCTTTGGCATAGATTTTATGACATTTTGTAATGTTAGGAGACCATGATATATTAAAATACAAACCAGAAATTGATTAGACATTTAATGAAAATGTGATATATATCTGTACAGTTTTATCACTTGTTTTTATTTTGCTGTTATATTGGCTGTTGATATTTTTTTTCATATAATTGTCTTTCTTTTTTTCTACTTCTTTCTGTAAAACCTGCTAAGATAAATAAAGCTAATTTAAAAAAGAGAATTTGCCATTAAGATAATCAAATAAGCAGTGCAGTTTTGCCTCATCCTTAAAAAAGCATATTTTTCAATATTTTGGTAGCTTAAAGATTATGTTTCCATCCACATTCTTAGATTTTCAAAACACAAGCTGAAAAAAATTCATCCCAACATCTATGGCTGTTCCTCTGTGGCTTTTCAGACAATAAAAAACCTGAGTTGTGGCACACAACTGTTCAAATAAAGAATGTCCTGAATTAAATTATAAATTATATATATTCTCCAATTTCAGACATGCAGCAAGATCAGATCTGAAAGCTTTCTGATCAAGAGATTTTGTAGTTAATATAGATGTATAGCAACATTTCCTTCTTACAAATACTGAAGCCATGTTCTGCATCCTTATTTGCAGGCGTCCTGGAAGAAGCTGAATTTTACAACATTGCATCTCTAGTGAGGCTGGTGAAAGAGCGAATACGAGACAATGAAAGCAGAACTTCTCAAGTAATTCACATTAGAAAGAAAATAAATGTATTGGGTCCCTCATGTCCTAACATATGTTACCACTTGATATGACAGGCTTGTGTGTTCTCTGTGGCATAAGAGCTGTGTTATAGGGATCTCCTTCACAAGATATTATTGGTTTCTTAAGTCTTTCACAAAAACATCCCCTTTCCCTTTCTAGGTTTTAACAACTGTGGTGGCTAGAAGCATGCTTTTAAACACTTTTAAACATCTTTGTTTTTTATGAGCCTCCTCCATCTTAATATAATAGTATTACCATCATTTCAATGATATACTATTATTTAGAAAACTCATAATCCTGATTTCTAACTTGTTAGTTTCCCCTCTTTTAACCCAGGGACCTGTCAAGCATGTTTACCGAGTTCTGCAGTGCCAAGAAGAAGAACTGACCCAGATGGTGTCTACTATGTCTGATGGATGGAAATTTGAACAGGTATTTCATGTTAACAGGTTCAGAAGTTGGGCCAATTCACTGAATATATTATGTCATTTTGTTTGTTTGTTTGTTTATCATATTTATATGCTGTTCATCTCACTAACCAATGATGCTGGGTGGAAATATGCCTGTTGTTTGCAGAAGCCTGATTTTTAGTCACCTTGGCATTCTTTACTTAGTTTTACTGTAATGGTTGATCAGTGCTATCAGTTAGTGCCAATTTTGAATTTTCATAAGTATACATCTAATGAAAATTCTATATTGTAGCCTGATTATTAGGTGTAAAAAAAAGGTGAAGAAGCTTCTTGGATGAGAAGCAAAATGTCTTCAAAGAAAAAACAAGAAAGTCCAGTTGCCTCTTGAAAAAAGCACCTTTGAGATATTGGTAGTTCTGTTCCCTACAATTTAAAACATTCTCCTGATTTTGTTTCAATTTGCTATAACTGCTGGATTTCTGTTTTGATGATTGTTGTTAGAGCTGCACAAAGATCTGACTTCAAGGAGCAAAATATGATTAAAAGCATAAAGAAGCACATATGTAGCATCTGTCAGGAACTTCATAAAGCAGCCCTTCACAGCTGCCACATGACCTCAGGAAAAGATACATTTATTCATTTATTTGAAGGTGTTTTTGACTGGTATTGCATGAATGACTGGTGCTGCAGCTTTAGCTAAATCTGCAAAGCCTGGTTTCTATATTTTTTGAATGCTAGAATACATGAACAGCTGTTCACCCCACAGCATGGAATAGTCCTAATATTTGGTGTTTTACCCAGCTATCTCTGGAGTTCCTAGTGACATAATTCTTTATTTTAAATAATATTGATACCATATTGCTTAAATAATAGTAGAAAGAAGGAGAGAGTAATTAATATAGAAGTGATTGGTGCTGTTTCTGCAAATAGAATCAATAGATGTACAGGGTGTACCATGTTGAGCCCTATAAACAGTTTATTATATGAATTGCATTCAGTGATCAAATTGGTCACCATTGTCTCCTAAACATGCCCTTTTTTATGCATGAGCTTTGAACATTCCTAAATACAGTAACACTTTCTCTGAAAAAATATTAATTAATAAAACATTGTGATTTACGTATAAGACCGAACATCTGGTACACCTGTATATAGTTGCATAACAAAACTGAAAATCTGTTAGTATTTTGATCTGACAGGGAAGTCACATGGTACATCATACTGTTTTTAGAGTTCAAAGGCATAATATGAGCATGCTTTTTCACCTTCTAAATGTTAAAGGAAGTTAAAAAGTACTTCTCTTGCAAATCTGTAATTCTCAATTGTTGGCGATGAGAATAAATTTAAATAATACTTTAGAATAAACTTATAAGACTGATCTTATATTCATCTCATATTGCTATTTTTAACATATCATTTCCTTTTTAACAGTTAATTAGTATTGGATCTTCATACAACTATGGAAATGAAGATCAGGCAGAATTTCTCTGTGTTGTATCAAGAGAGCTCAATAATTCGACCAATGGCATTGTCATAGAGCCTAGTGAGAAAGCAAAGGTGAGAAGCCTGTTGTGATTGGAATCCTTCCATTTCTCTGTTTATTGAATGGCAGAAAAATAGATAACAAGTGGATATTTTTATAATAATTTTATTAAACATATTTAAACAAAACAAAAACAAACTACAAAAGATAAAAGAATAAAAATTAAAAATGGAGAGTACAGGAAAAATATATAGATAGAAAAATAAAAAATAAACATGTAGCAGAAGGGGAAATATATAACAAAATAACTTTCCTCTTTGTCGTAACAAGTATAAACAATTTTAACTTCTCTCTCTCTTAAAATGCCACCATAAAAATCACTTCATCCCATATCTCGTCTTACGTCTATAACCAGATCCTTACAACAATTTCATTCAGTCCTGGCAAGCAAAAGTCCATTAAGAAATGCCAAAAGTAACAACATATCTATTTTAACCTTGATCGAATAAACCCACTTTATATTCCTTTCTTTTACTTTTAACAATCATAATTTTTAACCCTGATAATTTCCTAGAGCTGGTTTTCTTTTCATTTCTTTCAGAATTTTAACATGTCTTTTGCAAATCCAATATTAGAAAATTATTGAAGACATTTTTTTGGGGCCTGCCAATTGCACATCCTTTTCAATTATTAAAACATCAGCCAATTTTATTTCTACACTCAGTGTAACATTTTTTTCCATATTATTCTTGCAGGCTGTCATTTTGAAATCAACTTTCAAATCAGTCCCAGTCCTCTTCTGCAATGTCTCTTAAAAGCCATCTATCTATAATGGCAGACACTTTTAAGATTAACTTGCGGATCCATTACTCACAAAAATCCTTGAATATGTCCAGTATTAAAAATAATTTGTCCCACCCTGTGTTAGTAAGCCAAAATTAAATGTTATTTTCCTTTCATTGTAATCTATAATTACCTCTTGTTCCCCCGATGTCCAGCGTTCAAATTCCCATCCTATTGTATTTTCTTTCAGAATTTAAAACAAGACTGTCCTATGGGAAGGATTTCCACAATGAAATCTTATTTCAAATCTCCTAATCCATTTATAACTTTCCAAAATCAACTTCTAATCATTCTTTTGCTGCTTCATTTAAAAAAAGATTTTTTTAATGTCCTTAAACAGCTCTGGGACCCTAAATTTGTTGATTAGAACTCTGCCATTGCTGGCAGCTGCTGCTTGAAACTGACCAGATCTTAATCAGTTTCACTCTGAAAGCTTTTGTTGTTCTTAAATGCCCACATTGATCAAAAAAGGAAATTTCTATTAAGGAGTAACTTGCTAAATGAGGACTATTTGTATATAAATTTGCTCAAGCCGGTCAGAATTCTAGTCCCCCTCTTGGCATATGACTCATCTTAATCTATAACATCAAATCTTGAAATACCAGCCATTTTTTTTGAGTTCTTGATTAGGATGGAATTTGGAGGCACTTTTATAATGGCTTTGCTTATTTTTGGAGGAGCAGTTTTAGAAGCTGGCGCTGAGAGTTTTTTTTCTGGTAGAATCCATGATTCTAAACTGATGACAGATGTCATTGTTAAACTATTTTGTTAAACAAAATGATGTTTAATCCAAACAATACAAAGTATTCCTGATCATTTGAAAAGCAAACCAACTTGTGTTTTACAAGGTATGCTCCCCATGAAGGCTTGTATTCAAAACTCAGGTATCTTTCTGCATGCCCAAATTTTGACAGCAGGCTAGTATATTTTGTATGGTTAAAATATCAGTATCAGGCTGCAATAATATATAATTTAACTATATCCTGGTTGGAATACTGTGATGCACTCTGTTGAATTTTTGGGATTTCTGTTCACAATATGCTAGATATGACATACAAAAAAAAACAACTCTTGATGACTTGGAATCAATGTATTGGAAGTACAATAAATTCTCATACAAATGTGCCTGTACGTCAGATCTTGAGAGAGGTAGCATGTTTTCCAGCTTTCTTTTTTAACGTTGCAAGAAACGCTTCTAAAATGAAATGCTTCTCTTTTTTTTTCAGATTCTTCAGGAGCGAGGATCCCGGATGTAATCCAAGCATTTAACTTTAAAACTCCCAGATGTTAAAAAGGGCAACTTAGCTGGGCAGAGAATTTCTCCTGCAGTCCAACCTTGCTTTTGTACAGTAATAAAACTAACACAAAGCAAAGCTGAGCCTGTCCTGCCAGTGGAGAATTAAATCCTGGTAAAAACCAAAGGCTCATCCCACCCCAGTCACAGAAAGCTATAAGAGAAAAGAAGAGAATCTTCCAGCTGGAGAGCGCCTAGTTACAGTCCTTCAGGTCCAGGGAAAATAGATTTGAAAATGAATAATTAAATATTCTTCCTCCATTTTCACTCACCAACCTTTTTTTTTTTAAAAAAAATACGTTACTCATTCAGAGCTGTTAAATAAGAAAGTTGAGTGAGGGATGTGATATTAGCTGACGGGTTTTTCTTCCAATAACACTACAAATCTAACTGTAGGCATTTCTTGCAGTACAGTTTGGTCAGCATCCTTCATGCTTTTAAGGTGTCCAATTACCTGTGATATTTAGATTCTGTTGTATTGTTTCCTGTCCTCTTGTGAAAAGAAAGGGAAAAGAAGGAAGCTTATGCCCCATTTCTCCCGCCAAATCTAGAATGTGTCCTTTGGGTTATTTCAAACAGTTCTTCGATATGGAAGATTTGTTCCTGCCAAGTTCAGCTTTGCCTTGTCTTCAATAGCATGAAACTATTCCCTTGTTCTCTTGATGTCCTGCATTAAAGCAGGTTTTCATTTGTACTCTAATTACTTTGGTAGGCATTATCAACTCTTACCCAATACGTCCAGGGATAGAGAGTCTTTTATTTACACATTATGATTCTGTGCTTGAAATTTCTCACCCCCCCCCCCCTTGTGTCCTCTCACCCAAAATGACTAAAGGGCATTGCACAGGTTGGGGAGGGGGGTGGGGAAGGGAAGTGTAAAATGATGATAGTTGCCAAACTATTGTGATGTTTCTTGTCCAAAGTGATTTGTGAACTTCTGTATTTTTTTTTTCTGTTGGAATGCCTTGAATGGAAGTAACAATGTTGTGCCTCTCTGAGTTCTAATCTTAGACAAATGGGACTTGCTGATTTTGTCAATTATTTTGTGCCATCCCTAATCAGTGAAATGTCCCTTCTAGTTGTTGGTAAATGGAATTCCAGAAGTATTTTCTCTACATTCTGGCTTTGTTTCTTGTTAGTCATCTTTAGCTTCTGGGCCTTTGAATTAAGCTCTGAGCATAATGAACCAAAGTATCAAAAGAAACTGCAGTGCTTTGGTTCTCCCTAGGCAATAATTGAAGCTCCCACATTAGTCAGTGATCGGAATAGGGATCCCTTATATTCCGATTGGTTTGCTTGGAATTTCTCAGTAAGGAGTTGCACTCAGTGTCTTTTTCATGTTTTATGGTGTGTGGTAATGAGGCTTCCCCTTTTATTTCTTCCTAGTTACAAAAGGAGTGGGAACAAAGAGGATAGTGAATGGTTACTGAAAGCATGGAAGATATAATGCAGATGAAGCAAAAAATGTTTTAAAATGAAATTTATCAGGGTACCAAATTATCCTGCTCCACATTCTCCATTAATCTTCAGTATTTGTGTACATATATCAC
The DNA here is from genome assembly GCF_001527695.2 of Protobothrops mucrosquamatus. NCBI lineage: Eukaryota > Metazoa > Chordata > Lepidosauria > Squamata > Viperidae > Protobothrops > Protobothrops mucrosquamatus. The sequence continues at coordinate 98,844 of NW_015386647.1, read as the reverse complement.
TGAGCTTCCCCACCATTTTGCCAACATACCTCCAGTAATATTTTGATGGGTTAGATGCGTTATTCAGTCCCTGTAGCAACAGACTGTACCAAAGGTCTTGAGGTCAGCTTCTGGCTGCTAAACTCAACCAGCTTCATACTCTGTGGAATTCAATCAACTTTCTTGTCCTTCTTCATCTTTCCCGTCTGTAATATGTGGGTATTGGCATGGTCAGACAGTGTATGTCATGGCTGGATTTAACTAACACTGTGATGTGTACATAAATCTATGAGTATCTTGTTCTTTCAGCCGTTGTCAGTGTATGTCCACAGCTGAGAAATAAGCAGATGTGTTTGTGTGTGTATTGTGAGGAAGTATAAGAACCACAGAAGTATCCTCATAATCTCTCCTTCCAGGGAAGGGAGATTATGGTGGCATGAACTAGTTGAAAGAAAAAAATCAGAGGATGCTGCAAAGAATAGCTGCCATTTCCAACTTGGCCTAACCCAACTGATCCCCCACCTTGCTGGGCACGTAGCAGTGTTAGGTTTGCTTGGAAGCAGATCTTTACTGTGTAGCTTTAGTAAACTAAAAGAAATACCTCATTGATTTATGTTACGATCACCAGAAACACCACGCACGGGGAAGCTACATTGGAAGAGTGCCTGATGTCAAGATAATGAACTGGTAAAAGTAATCTCGTTTTGTTGTACATGTAGTGCCATTGAAAACAGCTCCATTTAAATCTGGAATAAAATCAGATTTGAGATGAGGCTGCTCTGTTACAGCAGGATTTGAGCTAAATGCAGAGAAAAACAGTGTTTCTGCTGAATAAATAGGGCCACCCTCTTGTTCACTTGCTGCTGACAAGTTGTGAGAGGTTTTCAGCAAATCTAGTTTTTTGTTGGAACATGAATATCTTCTCTTTTCTTTCCCTTGTTAAATATTTCTAGTTATGGTTTGGGGGAACCCTCCCTGAAATGTTGAGCAGTTTAGTTGGAGACAGAAACAGTATTAGGGATTGGGAAAGCTCTCGGCTTTCTTAATATAAGGGCTTGAATTCCAACTACAGCAAGACACTATTCTAGCTCACCCACCTGGGATGTTCTTTTCTCAAGATGAGAGGCCACCTTCGGACCCTGTTAGATTCAAGAATCGGCTTTCATGTTCTCCACCAGTTGTAACTTTGCCTTCTTAAGCAACAGGGCTCTTCCTTGCCTTTGCCTTTATGTGGTTGAGACTAAAGTTGGAACATGAATACAGATACTATTTCCCCACGAAAGGCAATAAATGGCAAAGGAAGCCAGTGGTGGGATGGCTTTTCATCTGAGTGATGTGCATCTCTTGAGGTTTTTTTAAACCATTAGCTAGCCCCTGGGGACCAGTACCTGGTTCAGAAACCCAGCGGCCCAATTGTTCCGTTACAGCAAGGTTGGATGGAGCTAACCTCTTAAAAGTGTCTTTGTTTCTGCACATTTTTAATCAATTTTTCTCAGGGGTGACTGAATGGTCCGAGGGAGAGGGGGTTATCCACAAAGGGGTGGGGGTGGTTCCTCGGACCTTCACAGCTGGGCCGTGGGCTCCTCACCCTCAGGTTTTGCTTGCAAGCCTAGAGGTTTTGTACAGTTTGTCACATGTCGGTGCCCTTTGCTACTGTTTCTCTTGGTTTATTAAATGTGTTTGAATAATAATGGAGATGCTGTGATTTCTTTTTCCAATAAAGATTCTGACATGACTTGTGCTTGGGTTTTTTTTTCTGAATTTATTTTGTATCTTGCTGCTTTCCTGGTATTTCCTGATTGAGGGTCTTTTACACAGAGGTTCTCTAGACGCACTCATGTTCTGCTTTTGCTTTTAATTAAAAATTCTTGCTATCAAAGTAAGGGTGAAAACTTACTTTTGAGTGAAGACTTACAGCTTCTTTTCACTGAAAAGGGAGAACGAAGCGATTATTTAATAGTAATCATAATTGTACGTTTCCCAATAGCATTGTTTGTAAGTGGGGTCTTAAATTCAAAAACTTAAAAAGTATACAGTATATCTGCATGCTTGGGTTTGTGTGGTTTTTGGAAGATATTTTTTATAAACAGATTCTTCAGATAATTTTTTATGATGAATGTAGTTTATTCCTTGGTAACATAATAAAATCACTGTTGGGTGTATTGTGGGATTAGGGATTCTGTTTCAGAATAGCCATCTGTGGTGGCAGTGATCCTGATTCTACAAACAATAGATAAATATGTAATATGGCCAAGCAGGCTGATAAACGGGAGCTATTTATATACAATATAAATAACTTCCTAAGGCAGAATGATAAATCCATACAAAAAGGGCTTTTCCAATTAAAAAAATGAATGAAAGAAACCATGGCTTATTTATCTCTTGTCTTTTTGATACCAATGCAACAAGATGTTGGGGTCTATGCATGCTATATTAAAAACCATGTAGTAGTGTTTCCTTTTATCATGGATGCCTATAATCTTGGAAGGGATTGGTCCTTAATATTTTTATTTAGATGAGCTTGCCAGTGACATCATAACCAAAGGACTTTACTCCCTCCTCCTTTGTAGTTTGAACTATGATGTCACCTGACAAATTCAGATCCCATGATTGGCTACAAACAGGTGGAAAGTCAAGTCAAGGAGTGGGACAACCAGACCACAGCTGAAAACCTTTAATCACTGGAGCTGTAGTAGAGTACCTATTGTTAATTTATCAAGTGCAACTGACTTTTAACAGGTAAGTACAGATAATAACGCTCAGAGAAATCTGCAGAATTATAGTATCACAACTTAATGAACTAGATGACACACCCATTGAATATCTCTTTTTCCCCCCAAATAATTTAATTGTCTTGAATGTTCTAGCCTCTGCTCATAACAATTCCTAAATAAATGTTTGCTTAAGTAACTACTCTGAGCTTATTTTTCTTGTCGCAAGGGGATGTGCCTAAGGCAGAAGCCTTGTTAGTTATAAGAACAAAATATACTTTCATACTGGGAAAGGCCATAGCTCCATGGTAGCATACATGATTAAAAAACTGTAACGTCATGCAGATACATAAAATTCTGGCTTTGCATCCTTGAGCAAGGTTTTGCATTCAGTTAGTGACAACAGAGGCAGTGGCAATATGTTCTGAAGTTGGGGGATGTCACCATCAATCCCTTGCCACAGACAGATAAGCTCCCTGTTGGCTTTTGGAGGTCTCTGATGTTGCAAGGAAGCACGTCCTCTGTGAATCGCCTGCCCAGGCATCTAATAGACCAGTGGTTCTCAACCTGTGGGTCGGGACCCCATTTGGGGTCGATCGACCATTTCACGGGGGTCGCCAAGCAAGGCTGTCCGCCATTTTTTTTGTCCGCCATTTTTTCACCTTTTCCGGCGGGTGCCTTACCTCCCTTGGGCTGGGCCAGCTGGTGGTCAGCCTGCTCCGTCTCTGCCGCTTGCCAGCTACGCCTCGGCCGGCGCAGGGGGTGGAACCATGCATGTGCGGCGCTCCCGGGCAGGGAAAGTCCTCGACTTACGACCGGTTGGGTAGTCCTCGACTTACAACCGGTTTAGTCCTCGACTTACAACCGGTTGGGGGTCGCGGCATTAAAAAGGTTGAGAACCACTGTAATAGACGCTGTTGGATTCGAAGGAAGCGTGGGGTTCTTTCTGGTACATGGTCTGAGGCTTCAGTTGTTGCTTGAAATGAGAGAGTAACCTTTGCTTGGATTGGATCGCTTGGATTGTAATCTCTGTGCATATGGATCCTAGAGGGCCCCTTGGTTTTCAGAGGAGTTCCACGTGATAAAGCAGCGTAATAGTCACCTCGAATGCCACTGGAGAAAATGAAGAGCAGAATCAATTGAACATAGGTAAGAGCCTTTCAGAGGTACTTCCTCGTGGCAGGGGCAGCAATACAGTTGTCACAGAGTGCCAACAAGTGGTCCTGTTCAGAGGTTCAGTTTCTAGCTCAATAACATCAGTATCTGGGCCAGGAGGCTTTGCTCACAATGACACATGCCTTCTTAGTCACCTCCCATTTGGATTACTGTTCTACATGGGGCTGCCCTTGAAGAGCATTTAGAAGTTGTAGCTGGCCCAGAATGCAGCGGCACAGGCAGTTTTTTGTGTCTTTTAGTCTGTTAGACACTGTTAGCTTTTTGTAAGCCCCTGAAGACCTAGCTATTTCCCTAGGGCCAGAAGATTAGGCAACTACAGTTCTTGAATTTATAATTGGAAGATATCCTTTACCTTTGATGTCATGGCTTGCTGTTTTTAATTGTTAGGTTTTTAATCTCTGTACTCTGCCTGATGTCATTGTTGTGAAATAGGCAGTCATATACATTGTTTAAAGAAAAATAAAAGCAATGAAGAAATCTTCCACTGATTCATATACTATATACTGCATTAGCAGTATAGACACAGACATTTTAAAGTTGAAGGATTATGGATCGTTAGAAGGCTGAGCACTCCCATATTACTACAATGTAACACTTTTTAGTTTTAAACTGACAAAAGCACAGGAAAGATAAGAGCTCACCTCTACATAAATGAGATTATGGTGCTATTGCTAACATTGCCATTATGGAAAGGAATAGCACAAAAGTGTTCTGAGCAATAGGGGTGACCACAGCCAAATTTACATAGAGAAAAAAAACTGTGATGTTTTATTTCCTCTACTGAAGATGTCCATAGGCAAATAAATATTAATTATATTTAAGGTGATTAATAGTGCTGGGAATAGGTAGCTAATCCCGCAGGTGTACATTAAACAATGGCTTGAAATCTTTATTTTTAATATATGTATAATGTCTTTTTTAATTCACCTTTTAAATATTTTTATTGTTTTATGTTTAGTGGGGGGTTCCTTTTGTCCTTTTGGATTTATTTTTTTTTGAGTTCTGTATTTTGTATTTTAACTTTGTTTTGAATAAAATAAAAAGGTTAAAAAAAGAAATCTTTATTTTTAACCCAAGTTTCAAAAATAATAGGTAGAGAGAATAAGTTATTTTTCAAAGTGTTATAAGGATTCAGCAGACCAAATTCATAGTCAGTTGATCCAGGTCAAGAGGCCTAGTTTGGATCCTGCTATTGACAGTGCAACCTGATACAATTTCTTATAATGTATTATAAGATGTACAGTGAGATTTACTTGTGAATGTTAAATAGTAGATTTGGGATTGAACCATTAATGTTGCACAAAAAAGTTTATTAATAGGTGATTAAATTAGCAAATAAAGCCTATTCAGATCTGTGTTTTAGAAAATACATTTTTTATTATATGATTTTAAATTACATTTTTTCAGTTCTTCAGATTGTGTTGATTCCATTTTCGGTAGCAGGGATGGACTGCCTAGGACCCAAAAGTTCATGAAGTTCTTAGCCATAAAATATGGTCTACAGAGGTAACCAGAATCAAAGGAAAGAAGCTCAGGCATTTCTAGCAACCCTATTGAAAGCTACTGGTTTACCTCAATAAGCACCACAGGATCAGTTAGAAGATTTATATGTTCCACTCCAAGCATACCTACTCATGACCATTGGAGGGAGGAGTAGAAGTAATGATTATATATATTAGATATAAGATTGGAGAGCCACTTGGGTGTAATGGTTAAGGCACCAAGCTAGAAACCAGGAGATAGTCATTTCCAATCCTGCTTTAGGCATGAAGCCAACTGGTGATTTTGGCCCAATCACTTTCTCTCACCTCTAGGGCCTAAATCTGAAAATATTTCCAGGAAAACTACAGGGACTAGTTTGCCAAACGTAGAGCGAAAGAGAGCGCAAGAGAGAATGCAAAGTAAGAATAGGTTTGAATGGCATCTGAATGCATAATTATAAATTTCTGAGTCTCGTGGACTTAAAAATCATAGTATGCGCCCCTTGAGGGTCAAACGTCCCTGTTTTACAGATTCTTATTTTAATAGGTGACTGACTTGGATATATCTGAAAATTGTGTGAATCGAAGCCAAGAACAAAGTTTCCTGTTTCAATGCAGAAGATTGGCTTTCTTTTCCTTGAAGACAATATAGTGTGCCCAATATGCCTAGAGGTATTCAGAGACCCAGTCACTACAGCCTGCGGGCACAACTTCTGCATTGATTGCTTGCAGGTTTATTGGGAACACCTAGCACTTATTGGAGAACAACCTTACTGCCCTCAGTGCCAGGAACCCTTGAGTTCAACACCTCAGCTCTGCAAAAATATAACCCTGGGAGAAATTGCAATGAGATTTGCACGGGAGGAATCTCAAGATCCACAGAAGCTGGCTAGTTTCAAGCATGTCCCGTGCGATTTTTGTTTCGCGCGAAAGCTAAAAGCAGTCAAGTCTTGCTTGCAATGTATAGCTTCCCTGTGTGATAACCACATTCAATCTCACTACACAGACAAGATTTTCAAGAACCACCAGTTGGTGGAACCTCTCAGTGACTTGAAAGGCAGCATGTGTTTAAAACATCGTAAGCTGCTAGATCTATTCTGCAAAGAAGAAGGCAAGTTTATTTGCCAAATCTGTGTTCGGGAAGAGCATAAGAACCATGAAGTCATTTCTCTGAAGCAAGAAAGAAGCAAGAAAGAAGTAAGCAGTTTTTGTATATGTGTTTGTGTATCAGTGTGTGCCCTCTCTGTTTTTATGGAAGGCAGCTTTGAGTAGTAGAAGTGAGTCAGGTTCATATCTCATCATTTTAGCCTATAAAAGTAGCCCATCGCAGGTAGAAAGTTTTTCACATACGTTACACTTCTCAGTTTATATGGGCTGGGGGTTGTAAGAGAGATATCATTCAACTGTTTGATGCCCAGGATCAGAACCCTAATTTACACACTTCTTTCATTGTTTCCCTTTCATGCTTACTATTTCTGCTCTTTTCTGCAGCATTCCCTTGCTCTGTAAGGTTCATTCATATGCCAAGATTCCTCTCACACTTTGTGGATTATAGGTTAGTGTTTCTGTTTCCGCCATATGTTCATTACCAGCCATTCTTATAAGTTGTTCAGCCACATTGGGGAGTATCAGAATCACTGAAATGTGTTCTATCTATGGCACGGGTTTCAAACTCGATTGCATCACGTGATGTATCGTGACGTATTTTGCCTTTGCGGAGCCAGGGTGGGTGTGGTCTGCACATGACACATCCGGCCTGTGGGCTGCCAGTTTGACACCTCTGATCTATGGCATCAGCTATATTTTCTTCCATCCTTAGGTCATGATTTCTATAGCCTTATCTTGTTTCTGTACTCAAACACAGGGGGGAAAAAACCTCAAGATAAAAAGTATTCCCTTAGCTTGTTCTATTGCTACAGCAAAGGCTGGGTTCTGCAAAGAGTTGCTAGTGGATTTTTTTTCTTTTCCTAACCTTGATGTCCTTAATATGTATGAAAAACAGTCTTTGCTAGCCTGGTGCTAGCTGATTCTGATTACAACTTCCTGATCTGGAAACCCATTTGGAGGATCCCAGGCCAGGTAAATTAAAACAACAAACAAAATGTCATGGTACTTTGAAATAAGCACACACAACCTGCCCCTTAACAATAAATAAAAGTTTTTAAAGTTAGCACACATCCCTCACGAGAGAAAGATCACCTGATTTATAACAAAAAAAGGCAAAATTTATACAGAAGCTGTGCACAGAGGGGATTGGAAGTGTGGGCTTTGACAGCAGGGGCAATTGATCGAATGCAATTTTTGGGGAATATTTGCCACTCTGAGAACATGCCATGAACTCTAAAGGAAATTGGCTGCCACTAACTTCTTTCTCAATCAAAATAGCTGCCTTAGCAAGTGGGGGTCCCGGACTCACATTTACCAGATGAGGTTGTTCATTGCCATTTTCTCTCTTTTCCCCCCTATGGAACTACTAGCAGCCCCTCAATTAGTTTGCTCTGCCGGGTGGGCATATGGGCATATTGATTTAAAACAAAAATTATTGAGTTCTGTCAGAATCCATGGGTATTCTTGGAATAATAATAATACTGTATTCTGAAAACTGGTGCTAGTCAAAATATGTATTTTGTTTAACATTAAAAAAAGAGAGAGAGACAAGGATGGAAAAGAGCATGTGGGTGTTAAGGAAAGTTTTTGCCACCACACTGAGCTCACAGATAACAAGTTGGTGTGCTTGGTAATACTGTATGTACGCTCTTTGTTTGTTTTGCAGTAGAAACTTGAATTGAGACAAAAGTTTTATGGCTGTTTGGCAAAAAAAAGATATTTTAAAGAATGCCACTCAACTTATACTTTAATATATGAGCACCCCACATTCTATGTCTAATGTTGGCACTTCCACAGGTATCCGTGCATTTGGCAGGAATTTTTATAGGAAAGAAGGCCTTTGTGCAAGAAGGCCTACACACTAAAGAAACAGATTCTGTATATCTCTGAGGCTGTCTGATTACAAAAGTGTTCTGTATTGATTTTGACGGGGGGGCATTTCTTTCCCAGGTGGAGATCCAGAGAATACATGCCAGTGTGGAAAATCAGGTCTTGATGTTGGCAGAAGACCGTCAGAAACATAGGGCAAGAGTGAATTACCTCATGGTGAGCTGCAAGTGAGAAAAGTGGATGGAAGATGTTTGGAGCTTCTTAGTTGAGTGTGGGGGCAAAACAACTTCCCCAACAGCAGTAAATCAGGAGATAGTAGCAGACAAGACTGGAACTAGCATCTAGATCAGAATTGCATGTCCAACCATTAGGATGCCTGCTACAATTTTCACAGGCCTAGTATTGGCTGATGGGCCAACTATGTATGGCAGTGTTTTCCAACCTTGGCAACTTGAAGATGTGTGGACTTCAATTCCCAGAAATTCCCAGCCAGTATGTCTAGCTGGGTTTTTCTGGGAGTTGAAGTCCAAACATATTCAAGTTGCCAAGGTTGGAAAACATGTATTTATAGTACGACATGATGGCAATGATGATGGTTGAAGTATAGCAACTTTTTTAGAAGGCAATGGTATTATTTCCAATCAAAGGCATTTAGCAGTTCAACTGGCGCACTTTCTTTTGACAAGGTCTTTTTTCCCCCCATATCAGAAATATAGAAATATGTAATGGCAAGAATGGGGAGGGGAAAAAAGAATAGGGAATTTTCATCCTGAAGTCAGGAATATGGTTGTATAAAAAGGATATTCATTAAATCATTCTGGCTCTAAGTCACCTAACTACATAAATAAAAAAATAATGTAGTATGTCAAATAATTGTGATCCTCATTTCCATTCAGTATTGTCTCTTTCCCTGTGGTGATATCTCCTTATGGATTCTGAAGTCACTAGCTTCACAGGTACCTTTGGATCCTGTAGACAAGACTCTTAACTAGTGATCCTAAGGCTAAAAGCCAATCCTGAATATGTTCTACCTTACCCTATCTATAACACTTTGAAAGGTAAACTGGTACTGCCCATATATTTTAGTCTTCAACCCACATGGCTAATAGCAAACAGAGAATTAGAGTTTTAACATATACATGCACCTACTTTAACACTTGTCTGTCTTTTATAAGAAATACAGGGGGGGGGGTTCTGAAAGAGCCCTAAATCAAGATAGGAAATAGATGAAAATATACTATATTTTGTTTTTTCCATTCTTTACAGAAAGTGGTGAAGAATGCCAGAGATGAAGTTAGTTGGGCCTTTACAGAGTTAATAAAAGAATTCAAGAGACTGCAGACCAAGGTGATGGACTTCATTGATCAAGAGGAAAAGTCAGCTTTACTTGATATGGGAAATTCTATTCAACGCAGACATAAGCAACTTGCAGATCTTAAGAAGCAGAAGCTGTGGTTGACAAACCTGATGGACGATCCAAGTGACTTTCAATTCTTGCAGGTAAAAGTTCACTTTTCATATTGTAACTGAGACTACATATCCTGTTAAATTAGTAACACAGTTGTTAAGTGAATCTGGCTTCCCCATTGACTTTGCTTGTCAGAAGATTGCAAAAGATGATCACATGACCCCGGGACACTTCAACTGTCATAAATATGAACCAGTTGTCAAGCATCCAAATGTAACTCACGTGACCATGGGGATGCTGCAATGGTCATAAGTGTGAAAAATGGTCATAAGTCATTTTTTTTCAGGGCGGCTATTAACTTTGAACAGTCACTAAATGAACTGTTGCAAGTTGAGGATTACCTGTACAGTAACTAAATCCAACATCCTGGTCAATTTAATCCAGACTAAAACATCCCCATCAGATGGCTGACTACTCTCAACTGGAACTTAACCAGTGAAGGGAGGTCCAGCACCTTAAGTAACTGGTCCGCCAACTACTCATACTGTTAGGAAGTTTTTGCTAATGTTCTTTTGGACTCTTTCAGTAACTGAAAACTGTTATTCCTGAAAAAAACATTTTGACCACTTTCTGTGCAACATCAAGCAGCTTATCTACATTGCCTCATTCATCCATCATCAGAATAGGCTGGCATCTATTTATGGAAGGGTAAAATAGGTGACATTACCTTCTCTTAAATCCCCATACAGTTTTAAAATAATTTTAGGGCGTATTTTCTAGTCTAGACTTTCAATACAGACTTTCCATACTACTGCACACTACTGTTTGTTTTCAGATAGTGCATCTCAGTTTGTTGCAGGATAACCTCAGTTACTCATTGGCTACTTTGCAGAGGCAGCAATTTCCATTCAAGCAACTCAATGTTTACCATTCTCTCTGACTTTTAAAGCTGCCTTTTATCATGGACAAGAGATAAAATCTTTCCCTTCAAAATACAAGGTTGCTGGTCCAAAACCTGGTAGAACTGTTTTTAATTACTGCTTTTCTTTCCAACAGCTTTTTCTGTATTTCTTGTTAAGTCCGGTGATCTAGCATTTCATTTTTTGTTCAATCACCTTAGATCTAAGTTCCCAAGTAACCCAGTAGAGTTTTTGTGTTTGGCAGGCTATGGAAGCACAGTTGTCCCATTTCTGACTCTAGGCATTAGAAAGTGGAAATAGTGTCATGTAGAAGGGTCATACACAAAGGGAAAAAAGCTAATCCCCATGCTCCAATATCCAAATTGACTGTTATGAAAAGATTTTGCTGAACTGTCAGCTCTCTTCAACACTGTTTGTTACTATAGGACTTCCCAAAAATAAAGGCCATAACTGATTGCTCAGAAGCTTTGATTGGGCTGAAATGTGAGGAACTCACCAGTTTTGTGGGGATTAAACAGACACTGAGTGACTTGAAATCCCAAATCTCAATGATTGGACTCTGTTTCATCAATAAAATCCTTCAGAAGGGTAAGTAAACTAAAGTTTGAGCGTGATCTTCTTGCATGTTCAAATGAATTTCTTCTCATCACATGACTCAATCACTTCTGTCTCAAAAACAGGAAATCCTTCCATATGATGTTAGTGGGAAGAAAACATTTGCATGTGGGGCATTGTACTTTGAACACTTTGCTTAAAATAATGCATTTACTCGAAAGGAAAACAACCCTGACAAGAAATGAAAATGCAGAGAAAAATAAATTAAAAATAAACACCGGCAAAAATAGAAGAGAATATATGTACCGTAGCTCAAGATTGAAGTATAGAGTCCTTGGTGCTCTCTTGAGCTTGGTTATTTGCTTGGTTCCTTGATTAGGATATTATTTTCTCTTTCATTTTTCCTGGTATTAATCCCTGCTTATTTTGGTGTAGGCTGCTGAAGGTGTGTCTTGATCTTTTTGTTTCCCTCTTAAGTTTTTTATTGTCTGTTTTGAATAGTATGTAAATGTGATTTATCCCTACCGGTAAATATCTGATGATGGCTGATTTATCTGAATGTCAAATTTTCAGGATTTTCCTAGCATTTCTAGATTTATCTTGGCCTAGAATGCTCATTTTCCCAGTTGAAACTATGGTTGAATCTGTCCATGTGTTGTGAGATTAAGACGGTTTTCAAAATGTCTTCTGATTGCTATTTGATGTTCAAGGATGTGCTCTGCTAACCTTCTGTCTGTCCTACCTATTATTTGTTACAGTCTTTATACTGTATGTTGAAGATGAATCCTCTTTAATCTTCTTCAGATCTTCTAGAGGGCTTTAGTTGGTTAGTCTGCTTCGATATGCCATGTGGCTGTATTAGTATGCTTGTAATTTCTGAGATGTTTTTGATGTATGGTAGTGTTAACCTTTTCATAGCTCATGCTGGTTGTACTGTAGTGGGTTCAGTGGTCAGGCATTTTTTGATAAAGGTCCATGTATATCCATTTTGCTGGAAGATGTTGTACAGGAAGACCATTTCCATTTTCTGATCTTCCAAATTGCTGCAGTGTATTTAGACTCTTGTGATACAAATAATATTCTTATACAGCTCCTCTTAAAGAATGTTGGATTGTTGTTTTGGTAATGGAACACTTGATTAATATGGGTTGTGCTTCAATAGACTAGTTTGCTATCATTTCTGCTGCTGCTGAGGATATTCAGGAAGTGTCAATGGAGATTCTCAGTCATCCAGGTCATGGTTGTCCCAAAGATGATTTTTCAAGAGGCAACTGGCCTTTCTTGTTTTTCTTTGAAGACATTTTGCTTCTCATCCAAGAAGCTTTGTCAGCTCTGACTGGATGGCGGGGAATGGAAGGATTTATATTCTAATGCAAATGACCAGTTGCCTCTTGAAAAAGCACCTTTGGGATGATATTCAGGAAGGACAGTGTGTTGTTATTTTCTTCTTCCCTTGTGATTTTTTCCCTTTGAAGATGTTGTTTGTTTCATGTGCCTTCTCTAGTTCCTTTTTTATTATGATGTTTTATTCATGTTGTCTACATACCACATCCATACTTTGGATTGTATATGTGGGAGTGCTAGTTTCTAGACACTGTTTTGCAGCCTTTGTTATGAGTCTTGAGGGAGATACATTTAAAAAAAAACCAGCTTTAGCCCTCTCTCAATGGGTTCACAAATACTTTTGATTTTTGGCCTATTAAAAAAGCCAGGGTTTCAATGTTTTTGTAAAGCAGAGCAGAAATGGAGCAAACAGACCTCTGGGGAAGAGTATACAGGAAGGACAAGAGCAATAACAAAGAAGACATAACTCTGGGATGGCAGGAGATGGCATTGCTTATTTGAAGGGGCCATAGCAGGGGACAGGCAGAAACATTTGGAGAAAGGGACAGGCAGAAACATTTGGAGAAAGGTGCCATAGAAGATAGCTGGGCCCTGAGCCATATAAGGCTTTAAAGTTGACACCAACCATCTTACCTTTCACCCAGAATCCTATTGGTAACAGCTCTTCAAGCAAAGCTGATAATCTATGAGGACTTCCAAATTGCACAGAGGTTTTGTCTAGAGCAGGGGTGTCAAACTGTCGGCCCGCGGGCCGGTTTCATTATACCGGAACTGCGCCCACTCCATTGCCAGCAATGGCAAAAAAGCTCCGATACGTCGCGTGACGTCACGTGACATCGCGAGTTTGACATGTCTGGTCTAGAGAATGCAACACCATCAAGAATTAAAGATGCAAAATTCCTGAGCACAGCAAATCCTTGGACCCAAAGCCAGTCTTGCTCAGGTTGAACTTAAGCCTATTCCTCCCCATCTAGATCTAAATAACTTCCAAATATTGGGAGAACACCTCCATGAGGGAGGAGGCTCCTTGGAATCTGAAGCAGAACATCCAGATTCAGTCATAGTTTCGTTCCATACAGTATTAACCTTGTGAACTCTAAAGCTTCCTCTTTGTGTTATGTATTCAAGATGGATAGTGATTAATATATAAGTTATTTATATGTAAGGGTGTGGGTTTATACATGTTGTATATAGCATGTTTAAATGTGCTTTGTATGTGTACACTTTGAGAGCAAGCAACTAAATTTCATTTTTAATGTGTGCCAATGTGCCCACAGTAAAAAATGACAATAAACATTATCTATCTATGACTCCCTCAGATGCTTCCCCAGATATCTCTCCAGATGTCAACTGGGAGGAGGATGAACCAGTTCCGGGCAGGTCTGGAGGGGAGTTGGTCAATGGCTTTGAGCAGCCATCTAAGAGGGATTTGGCTGAAGCTCAGCTGCAGCAGGACAGCCTTGAGGCTTCAGGTGGGAAAAGCACACAGCTGCAACCACTCAGTGATGAGGAAGAGGAACAGCCTTTTGCACCTGTTCCGAGAACAGGTAGGGCAGAGAAAAAGCAAGAGCAGCATAGGTCAGCCTGATTACTTGTGAGGAGGCAGCCTCACCCTTCTTGATGGGCGACCCCAGAAGCTGGCTATTTAGCACAGCACACAGATGAAGGTGATGCTGGGAACAGTGTGTTCATTTCTTAGTTGTGTGTTTCCTGATTAGTGTGATTCCGGCCTTGCTTTGGATTGATACCTTGACTTGGATTGTGCCTTGTGAATTCCTGACTTTGCTTGTCTCGTGAACCTGCTTGTATTGGGGATTTAATTTTGCCTGGTGGGTTTAGCTTGATTGCGGACTCATTGGCCATTGTTCTGTGGACTAGCATTGGTGTGCTTTTTTGCTGGATTTAATTGGGGACAGTTTTGGGGCTTTGGTGAAGGGAATTGCTGGGGAATACTAATAAACCAACTAAACCACTGGTGTGTGTGTGTGTGTGTGTGTGTGTGTGTGTGTGTGTGTGTGTGTGTGAGAGAGAGAGAGAGAGAGAGAGAGAGAGAGAGAGAGAGAGAGAGAGAGAGAGAGAGAGAGTGTAGGACAGCACAATGACTTCACTAGGACAGCCAGATATCAAAATAAGCCATTAGGTCTTGTGGTGGTACCTGACTCCATGTCATCAGATGGCCTCCCTAAGTAGCCTCATGTAGATATTATACGAATGGAGACAGCTTTGAGGAATTCCACAGAGCAAGGATCTAGAGTGTGGTCTCCCCACCATACCAGCAATGACTGATTTCAGAGAAAAGATATCCACTAGAAACAAGTACTGTACCCTCTTCCTGAAGGAAAGCTGTTCAGGGGGCCTTTCCTTTAAAAGAAAAACAAAGAATTTTGCTAGTGAAACTACAAAAAACATCCTATAAGATTGGACTTTTAAAAAAAAAGGTTTTGCCACATTTCTCTTCTATCCCAAGCAATAGGAAGAATAGGAAAAACTGGGATTTTCTTTTGTTTTTTTAAAAAGTCAAGAAGAAGGAGAAGTCAGTGAAGGGAGACTCGTACAAACGATTAATGGAAATCACATGTTCTCAGAGACCCATCCACAGACAGGAACATGTTTTCCTGGCCCAGGCAGGAGAAGTAAAGATGCAGGGAATCTATTAGTTGAGAGCCATGGGATGGTTAATCCAGGCCATCATCGTGCCCAAAATGGAGGATGGGATTGATATACAGAAGGGATTTCTTAAACCAGCTTCATTTGCAGCCAGTTTACACATGGGAGACAAAGCTTAAGCCTGCAGTGCAGAAAAAGCCCTTTATCTTAATTTCCAACTAATGAGATGTGATTATGTTTCTCTTGCTAAGTAGACTACTTTTCAGGACTGACTCCTGGGAATTTAGCACTTTTAATGAACACCATCTGTTCAGATAGCCTTTCCATCCACCATAGCAACCCTTGGTGGAACCCAGCTTTTGCTCTGTCAGGTCTCCTGAGCCTCGCTGCCTTCTTTCTCCTCTGTGTTGGGTGTGTGTGTGTTGTGGTACTGAAAACAGCAGGGTAAGACTGCATCATTGAAAAATGGACATGAAAAATGGCCAGTGTTCTGAGAACAGGAGTGTAAAACTGAAGTTGCCTCGCAGCTAGTTCATTCTTGACATGCTATAAGTAATGAGGGTGAACCTTCACCCTCATCCTACCCTCGAGCTACAGATATTTGCCACTATTGCAAATGCCATACGTAAGTCAGGAAGGAAGACTTTTTTAAAAAAAGTGATGGCTCTTGAGCTGAGCTTAGCTCCTAATGACCATATGGACATAGAAATTAAGGTGGCAACAACATATGTGATTAACCATTGTCACTTTCTGGTTTGTTGGTTTGTTTTTTTACACCCCAGTCTAATTTATAGCCTTGGTATTCCCTGCTAGTTTGCTAGGTCTTTTTTTCATGTCCAGTTCTCAGACACTTCGAAGATGCCACACTTGCCCTATGGAAAAGCATTCTTTCTGAAATCCAGATGGCCCCGCGCCTATCTTCTTTCTGAAAGGCTCTGAAAACCTGGCTTTATGAGACACTCTCAATGGTTTCAGTTGTCTGAACTGACTGTGGCTCACTATGTTTTGTTCTATGTTATGCCCTGTTGTTTGTTATTTGTTCCTTTTAGTTGTATATACCACCCTGAATCATGGATCAATTGCCGATACATACATTGAATAAATAAATGAATACATTTTAAAAACAGGTACTAAATAAAGAACTCAAATATCTTTACTCTTTCAGGAATCACAATGGTGCCATATGAACTGTTACCCACACCCACAGATCGGAAGACTCTTCTAAAGTGTAGGTATTTTTAGTTGTTTTCCCAATATTGTTTCCCCGATATTGTTTCCCCAATATTGCCCTCCGAAATGCTGTTGACTGTCAGATCTTGGCAAGTAACCTTCTTACAATAGTATCTCTTCAGATGACCAGAACGCTTAAGGCAGATGAACATTGTACAAGGGAAGCCATGTTAGTCTATGGCAGGGGTAGGCAACCTTGGCTTTTTTATGACTCGTGGACTTCAACTCCCAGAATTCCTGAGCCAGCCATGCTGGCTCAGGAATTCTGGGAGTTGAAGTCCACGAGTCATAAAAAAGCCAAGGTTGCCTATCCCTGGTCTATGGTAACCAAAATTCAGACTTACTAATTTTGTTTTAAAAAATGTAAGCTTTTGTAAGCTATTTTATGCCT
Organism: Protobothrops mucrosquamatus; assembly: GCF_001527695.2. Classification (NCBI taxonomy): domain Eukaryota; kingdom Metazoa; phylum Chordata; class Lepidosauria; order Squamata; family Viperidae; genus Protobothrops; species Protobothrops mucrosquamatus. The sequence goes on along the minus strand of NW_015386647.1, from coordinate 82,105 downwards.
TTTAATAATAATTGTTTGTCTGAAAAGATGCCACCAGACTTCTGAATTTAGGATTGAAGGAATCTTCTGGGAGGGTAATGAATGTGTTCTTTCACAGAATCTAATTTCAGGGTGCAAAAGATAAAGAACATGAAACATGAGGGAAATCAGTCATCCCTAGTTTAATCCTACCAGAAAATTAATGTTTATTGTTAGGAAACATGCTCATGCTTAGTGAAAACCTGTTCTGATTTGTACTGCTTCTAAGGCAAAGGAAGGAAACATCAGCGTGACTGAGGTCCCAAAGGTGCTTCAAAAAAAGGCAACTGGACTTTCTTGATTTTTCTTGAAGATCTTTCACTTCTGACAAATTTGTACTCTAATTATATGCCAGAGTTTAAATTAACATTCTAATAATCCTCTCAAGACAGGAATGTTGAGAGACAGAACCATAAAATTTACTCAGCTTTGTGAATTCTGAAAAAATGTATGAAACCTTATCAGAAGGAACAGGAAAACAATAATGGGCAAATGATAATGAGTAAATGGAGACTTCTAATTCTGATGACAGAGTTATCACTTTGGGTAGTTCTTTAGCCCTTTAACAGTATATGGATTTCACTGCAATAATCAGCTCCTCTCATTTTAGTTCCTCTTTTCAAAGATCAGCATTTGGGATGTAAAGTATTTGAGGGACGATGATGCAGACAATAAATCACCAATTTGGTATGGTGGGCTGGGCATACAGATCAGGACAATATGAGTTCCAGTTCTCTGTTTGGCAGGAAAGCTGTCTGGGGGACTTTGAGCCAGTCACTCTCTCTCACTCCAACCCAACTGTCCACAGAGTTGTTGTGGAGAAATTAAGAATAGGAAACATTATGTATATCATGTTGGCCAAAAGAAAATCTAATAATATATTAGCTGCCAAGTGATGTGCAACTAGGTATTACAGCAGTTCCTCCTAATGTGATAGTTCAGAATAAACTATAGAGTAGGGTAGTGACAAGGGCTGGATTCTTTGATCACTGTTTTTTCCATCTTGAACTGCACTTGATTTTCAGCTGGATCTAGGTGTAACTTAATTCCAATTCACACATTACAGGTAGTCCTTGACTTACAACCATTCATTTAGTGACCATTCAGAGTTACAGTGGCACTGAATAAAGTGACTTATGACCATTTTTCATAAAATCTGCCCAGCTGCATGTACTGTACATTTACATAGGCTTCTTCTGAACCTATAGTCCTGCTGGAGTCTTTGGTAGGTAGGTAGGTAGGTAGGTAGGTAGGTAGGTAGGTAGGTAGGTCGATAGATAGATAGATAGATAGATAGATAGATAGATAGATAGATAGATAGATAGATAGATAGATAGATAGATAGATAGATAGATAGATAGATAGATAGATAGATAGATAGATAGGTGAAAGTATAATAACAATAATAGTTCTCAAGGAGAACAAGGTAGGTTTCTATGTTGGAAGTAAAACTATGTTGGTTACAAAACAGAATAGAGAAAAGACTTTTTTTCAGAAGTCCTCCATCTCTCTCTCTCTCTCTCCTGTATTTTCAAATACTGGCGAGGAGACAAAGTCAAATATAATATTGGTTTTTGGTTCTCTGGCTTCCTTCTCCTGCTTAAGTTGCTACCATAGTCTTCCTAATCACCTGATGTGCTTGCTATTTTTCTCAGCAACAATTTTTTTGTTGTTTGTATATGGCACACAAAGTCTGTTGCAGTCCAAAATATGTTTATGGACAGCTTGCTTAAACTTGGTTTAAGCTGCCTGCCTTTACTTGGAGTGAAAGTCACCTCTGATTTATTGACTGTTAAAAGAGGCTGTTTTTCTGTAGTCCTGGACAATGAACTTCCAGGAGAAGCTATGTCCTTAAGTAGGACATCTGGTGCTCTTTCCCTTTAGATGAGTCCTTTTCCTTCCTCCAACTGCTAGGACAATTTCTCAAAACTCAATGTCTTCTCAGAAGCTCTACTGGAATGTGTAAGAGTTTCAAATGTGAAGGGAATCCTTTCTCATCTTGGTGCCCTCTGGATCAGTTGGTTTCACAGTTCACAAACTTCCTAACCCACATGAGGACACCAAGAGCCACACTGTCCACTGAAATTTTATTTTGTTTTTCCTTTCCCTCCTGCCAACTTTTAAAGGTTATTTGGTTTATTATGTTGTATCACTGAACCTTAATATGATACCTTGTTTTTGTAAATTGCTTTGAGATGACTGCTGTGCTTAGGAAGTGGCATAAAAACCCATTTATTACCTTTGCACTTTCTGAACTCTGAACCTCTGAACTGGTCTTTTATCAGGAAAGGCTGGACAATATAATTCTGCATGGTCATGGTTTAACTTGCTTAAAAATTGAGACTTAGTAAACGTAATTGTATTTGTACTGCAATACTGTAGAACAGTTTGGACATTTTGCTTCTGTTTATATTGAGCTTAGTTTTAGCTTGTTTGTTTTAGTTTTTTTAACCATTTACATTCTGTTTTGTATGAGCTTACATACTATGGATCTTAAAAGTTTGGTTATAATTGTGGGCAAAGCAAGCCCACTATGGCATGTCAGAATGGCATGTCAGAATGCATTTATATGGCATGTCAGAATGCATTTTCTCATCCCCTTACATACATCGGTCCTTCATGAGCCCTAGAGGGTGTGTGCATATTTATCTCTAACTGCCCTTTGCAAATAATCATGATGGCTAATATTAAGACTAAATTTCTTAACCATGACCCTCTGAATGAGTCATTAATATATAGTTTGCATTTAACAGCCACAATGGCTGGGATCACAAATTACATTTAACCACATGATCGCTTAGCATGACATGTAAACCCCACCAGGATCTAATTTTTTTAAAAAAAATATTTATTTCTAACACTCCCTATCTACTTCCCTCCACACATACACACATTTATATATGCAAGAGCCAGTATTGTGTAGGGATTAAGGTGCTGGACTTGTGATAGGAAAAGTGGTTCTACTTCAGGAATTCCCAAACCTTTCACCTCATTGACTCCTTCATGAAATGTCGGATTGTTCATCAATCCACATATTTTAATATGTGGGAATAATACTACATTAACTAATAGTACTATAAATAATACAAATAACATAATAAAATAATAAAAAAAATCTTTCACAATCCCATTGACTCTTAGGGGTCAATATTGACCATTTTGGAGATCTTTGTTCTAATCCTTGCTTGGGCACAAAAACTGTCTGTGTGACTTTGGCCAGGAACTCTGTCAGCCTAGACTGGGAAGATGAAAAATATCTTATCTACCAAACAGCACTGGACTAACATGCTAGATAACAGTCCATGACTTTCAATGAAGAGTCCGTCATCCTGCAGTGGTTTGATTTAGGCTGATCATAATTATTATTCCTGCCTTTCTACTAAGAACAAGTTCCAGTTTTCATTTCTCAGTGAGGTCCTGGTCAAGTAGGGGCTTGATCCTTGATTTTTTTCTGTGTATAGCATTCTAGCTGCTACATTGCACTGGCTGCTCACAGCTGGCAAAAATATGGAATACATTATGACTGAAGACTCTTATCTATGTCTTATTTCCCAGATTCATCAATATCTGAGGGTAATATTCAAGAAGAAATGGGGGTTCTCTGTGTTAGAATAAAACTAACCTTACCTCCTAGTCTATTCAAATTTTCCTGGCATTCTCATCCTTCTTGTGGATTGACCTAGACTGACAAAATGTAATCTTTTCTTTTTTCCTTTCCATGAAACAGACTATTGTATCCTGAATTTTGATGCCACCACTGCCAACGAAGAGCTCTTCCTATTTAAAGAGACTCACTCTGTGCTGAACATGGGGATTTTGTTGGATACCTATTCAAAACCCACCCCTGGATTTAACCACTGGCCCCAACTGCTCGGTACCCGCAGCCTCTGTGAGGGCTGCCATTATTGGGAGGCTGAGATTTCAAATGGCTGGCTATGCCTAGGCGTTGCCTACAGCTACCAGCATAGGACTGAAAAATCGTGCATGTTGTATCTGATTGGCAGGAATAATTATTCATGGTGCTTGGAGTGGGACTCAGTGAATTTCTCTGTCTGGCATAATAATATGCAGACTGTACTGCGTGGTGACTACTACAAGACCATTGGGGTTCTCCTGGACTATGCTGCAGGCTCCCTGACCTTCTACGGCATCACCAGTTCTATAAACCTCATTTACCGTTTCTTAACCACATTCACTGAACCACTGTATCCAGCTGCCATGGTAAGCAGCGGGACTTCTATTACTTTGAAACAACACCCTGAATAGAGGCCATAAAGAGGAGGGAGGGGAAATCCCATCTTAAAAGCCAAGAGAGCTTTTACAGTTGCTGATAAAATTAACTTTTATCTTACGAGTGCTGCAGCAAGATTCCTTTTTTGGGTGTTCTTCCCTAGAACATTCTGGGAATGGCTGGGCAGGTGTTGAGGATTCTTTCCTGATGCTCTTCTGTTCCATCTCAAGAATGAAGAAATTAAACTAGTTATAGTTACAACCCTGGAAAGTATCCCTCAAATCTATAGAATGGATTGGATCTCCTTATCTTAGGGCAGAGGAGCCTTTGACTGCAAATAGGGAGATCCAAACACAGATGCCCTTTCTCAGGCCCTGTATTAACATTTATAAATATTATGCTATACCTGTGTTGCAAAAATACTGATAACCATTAGATGGAAGACTCTAAAACTTTTCTGGTCAGCTACATTTTTTTGGGACAGATTTATTAGCCCTATCTTTATTTTTCCAACTCTGGAGTTCAAATTAATCTGACTAGTTTATACAGGCTGGCTTCCAGGAAGAACATTGGATTAGTTACACAGAACATGCAAAATCTTAGTTCTTTTCCTTTCCTTTCGTCTTCAAGTTAAGACTTGATTCCGGATGACTATATGGACAAATCCAGAGAATTTTCTAAGTAGCATTTTTGGAAGTAGCTTACCACTGCTTTTTTCTTAGAGTTGGGAGAGAATGACTGTAGGTAGGCCTCAATTTATGATAATTGGGACTGGAATTTCAGTCACTAGAAGCAGCCATTAAACAAGCCATTACATGACTGGGCCTGATTTTTACCATCATTTTTACCACATTTGTTAAGCAAATCACCATGGTAATTAAGTGAATCACCTGGTCATTAAGTGAATCATATGGTTGTTATACAAATCCAGCTCCCTCAATTGATTTGTTTGTTGGAAGCCGACTGAGAAGATCACAAATCATGATCTCGTGTCCCACAAGACCTGCAACCTTTGTAAATATGAGCCAGTTGTCAAACATCTAACTTGCAATCATGTGATCACAGAGGTGGTGTGAGGTATGATCACAGAGGTGGTTGTAACTTCAAGGATGGGTGATATGTCATTTTTTTCTGAGGCCGACATAACTTTGAACCATTATTAAATGGTCATAAACTGAGGACTACTTGTTGCCAAGGTCATTCAGCTGAACTTTGTACCCAAAGTAAGATTAGAATTCAGGTTCCCCTATTCTTCGTCCAACTAGTCTTAATCCAACTAGTCTTAATCCAACTAGTCTTAGATTTTGGAGGTTTCAACAAGCTTGTGGGCAACCAGACTCCTAAAAGCGAATGGCTAGTCTGAAAACCCTTGTCAGATCAACAGTCAGTCATATATTGTTTGTAGAGACGGGATCCTTCCCTTGGTTATGTAATTAATACGCTTCCCTGAGTAACTGGATGAACTTTACAGTCATTAGAACCTCTTGATGGGCTATTTCAAGTTAAATTTTAAGACTCTGTTATTGTTAAAGATTCTCTGCTGGCAATGACTGTCCATAATTGGTCTTGGTTGACAACCCTGGTAACTGCACAGAAACTCCCTCATGCAGCACCAACTCCCTAACTTGCATGTGGCCTGCGCCAGTGCTTCCAGACTCTTCCCCCAGCCTCCTGCAAATTGTGTGGGGCCTGCATTGGCTCTTCTGTGGCCTCCTCCCCTCCCCCCCGCAACACCCCCACATGCCTTACCCGGGACTCCAGCCCTCTTCCTGCTTAAAGATCTGCCGGTCTTGGGATTACCATGGCTACCGGATTCCCTGGGATTGCTAACTGATGACATCATGCGTTATATGACTGTATCACTTAGCAACAGCAATCCCATCCCGATTGCTGTCATAATGCAAGGGCTACCTGTAATACTGATACAAATGGCTTGGTTTTGATCCTGTAGCATATTTGGTGAAACCCATCTTAAGACACTCAAAACACTTTTTTAAAGACTTTACGATGTTTATGGTCTCTATGGTCTACACTTCACACAATGGCAAAAACGCAAGCCACATTGTGACGTGTCATGTGTGAATTAAGTGCATAGTCCTGAATAAAAAAGGAGCCTTTTAGATATGAATGCCCAAATCACAAATTCTTTTCTCAAACAAGTTTGCCTGACCTAGATGAATTGGTCACAGATATTATTTTATTATGGGAAGGAATGCACATGTAGGTAATTGAATATCTTTTTTTTTCTTTTGTCCCTTTGAATCAGTGATGACTCCTGGCAACTGTCTGGACATGTCCCTGCAAGATTTTTTAGAAGTGGTTTGACCCTGCTTCCTTCCTAGGGCTAAGTGACTGGGTCAAGGTCACCAAGCTGGCTTTGTGCCTAAGATGGGACAAAAACACACACTCTCCCAGTTTCTATCTGGCACCATAACAACTACACCACACTGACTCTCTTATATATCATTTACATGAGTTAAAAATCCTAGTTCATTTCACATGAATCAATGCAGACTTACTTCTTTTGTGTGACTAATGTCATTACAATATTGCTATGTCTAATCCCTAGCAAACCACATGTAGTCCTCAAGTTACAACAAATATGACAAAATGGGACCTTGAACTTTGTTACTAAGTGATGTGGTCATAAACCATGACATGTGATGCATCGCTTCACAGTGGCAATTCCAGCAGTCCCTATTGTCATTAAACCAGGACTGTGCAGGTCATTTAAGTGAGGACCTCACATGAATACAACTTCCAACTTCCTGCCGGCCACCCTGTTGACTTTGCTTGTGGGAAGCTGGTGGGGAATGTTGGAAATTGCAATCACATGACTGTGGGGATGTCGCAATGGCAGGAACACTGAGGGTCCATCATAAGTCCCCCTCATTCAGTGCCGTTGTAATTTTGAACAGGGCTGTTGAGTAAATGGTCATAACCCAAGGACTACCTGTACTTCTGAATCCTATCGCTCTGTAGAGACTTCCCTTAGATGAGATTAAGGGCTGGAGCAGCCAATTAGGAAATGGCCTGAGAGCTGGATACATTCTTGACTGCTGGAAAGGCAACTGAGATGTAGGATTTTTAGTTAATTTAGTCCAGATGCACCCAGGGGCATTATCAGTTGCATATCCAATTACTGTTCTTGGCTACAAATAGGGGAAAAAATTGTAAACATTCTGAGAACTCATTGCCCGGGAAAGTAAAACCAGCCTTTTAAAAATGTTCTCTGAATGAAAAAGGACCTGTAGAAGAATAGAATAGAATAGAATAGAATAGAATAGAATAGAATAGAATAGAATAGAATAGAATAGAATAGAATAATAACTTTATTGTCACTTTGAATGTATACTAATCGGCATACATCAAAATGAAATTTCATTGTATACAGCTCTCAAAGGGTCACCACCTCCGATATACACTACATAAATATGACAAAAATAAATAAATAAATACAGAATTATGCATATACCCACATATATTATATGACACAGAGAAACAACAGTCTAGTTCAGGTTATGTATACATGTGCATGGCGAGAAAAATGAATCTTGTGTTTACCAGACGGATGGCATAGGGAACAAAGCTATTACAGAATTGGGTAGATCTAAGTGGTCACTAAGATGGCACAGAATCTATTAAAACAAAAAAGGGGAGGAATATCAAACCCCAAATCTGATCCTATCTGTTTACTGGTATCTGCCATCAGAACACTGGAATGGTTTTCTGAAATGCAACAATTGGAATTGTTTATAATAAGTACAATTGATTGAGGGGTTGGAGAGAAATAAAATAAATTAGCCATCACAGAACAGCTCTGCTATATGCAGTGATATTCCTTAGTTCTACTGTACAATGGCACACTTTTAAAAACGGAGCAACACAAACCTTAAGGAGGTTGTTTTCAAACATGGAATCCAAATCATTCATCACCATCTGGGAGTGAAAATAAATTAAAAGCTCACCGGTATACCCCTTCTTCCAAGAGTTTCCTTATAAAAGATATTGGCTAAAATTAATCTGGTCATAACCTTCTCTGTTTAACTCTGAGCTTCTGACCCTTTCCATCATGGTGAATGCATCCCTTTTTTTTCATGAGATCTATATGCCAGATGCTTTAGAGCAGTGGTTCTCAACCTTTTTAATGCCGCGACCCCAACCGGTCGTAAGTCGATGACTAAACCGGTCGTAAGTCAAGGACTAAACCGGTCGTAGGTCGAGGACTAAACCGGTCGTAAGTTGAGGACTACCCAACCGGTCGTAAGTCGAGGACTTTCCCTGCCCGGGAGCGCCGCGCATGCGTGGTTCCGCCCCCTGCGCCGGCCGAGGCGTAGCTGGCAAGCGGCAGAGACCACCAGCTGGCCCAGCCCAAGGGAGGTAAGGCACCCACCAGAAAAGGGAGAAAAATGGTGGACAAAAAAAATGGCGGACAAAAAAAATGGCGGACAGCCTTGCTTGGCGACCCCCATGAAATGGTCGGTCGACCCCAAATGGGGTCCCGACCCACAGGTTGAGAACCACTGCTTTAGAGAGCGCTCTTGGTCCACATGAAAAACAAAGAGATTTTTCATCTGGTCATATCTAAGGAGGGAAAAATGTCAGACCTCCAAGCTGCTTAAATGGTATTTAAGAACAAAAATTATAAAGATATTTTTTCATTAGGCCCTGCTATAACACAGGGTTTGTGTTTTCCAAACTTAGAAGGAGATATACAGACACCAATCTGATTAAAGGCAGAACCTATGCAAGTAAGGTTGCTCATTGTATACTGCCACAAAGCACAAGAACACTGTTACTGTAAAAATTAAGACATATGCTGTGTTTGTACATAACAACATAGTACAGAAGGTAGAGGTTTGTGAATGTGTGAAGTTTTGCACTGCTAAACTAACTATCACAGCATTTCACATCTAAAGAAGTATGCTCAAATACATCAAATACTTCCCTTTTGTAAACATATAATTCTATCACAGAAAGTGATTTATTTGATATTGGCTTAGTTTGGGAAGCCAGCTATCATGTGTAAACCATGACTAATGACTTATCACTTTTGGTGAATTCAATTAATTCAATAAAGATCCTTATTGAAGAATCAATGGATCGTGTCGCATTGCAACACTGATTGCAAAGAGAATGCTTCCTTTTATATAAATAAGATTATAGATCAAACTGTTCTTCTATAACATCCTTGGAATTATAGACTAATCAATGAAGTTACTAAGTATGGAGAGAGAGAGAGAGAGAGAGAGAGAGAGAGAG
>NW_015386647.1:43141-72494 GCF_001527695.2 Protobothrops mucrosquamatus | reverse complement strand
CTGATTTTTCCACCTTTGATCTTTCAGATAATTATTGCTAGCTGAAGAATGAATTCCCAAGCAGTGTACTTGAAGACCAATAATAAAAGGTTAGGCTATATCCTTAGTTCAGGAACAGAATGCAGGTAGTCCTCGACTTACGACCACAATTGAGCCCAAAATTTCCATTGCTAAGCAAGACATTTGTTAAGTGAGTTTTGCCCCATTTGTTAAGTAAATCACTACAGCTATTAAGTTAGTAACCCGATTGTTAAGTGAATCTGACTTCCCCATTGACTTTGCTTGTCAGAAGGTCACAAAAGGTGATCACAGGACCCTGGGACAATGCAACTGTCATAAATTGCCAAGCATCTGAATTTTTATCACATGACCATGGGGATGTCATAAGTGTGAAAAATGGTCATAAGTCACTTTTTCAGTGCTGTTGTAACTTTGAATGGTCACTAAATAACCTGTTGTAAATCGAGGACTATCTGTACTTTTACAGATTTTTTAGGGGGAAAAAGACAAGTTAATATCCTTTACAGTTCAATGGATAATGTAGACCTTATTAGCAATATATAGATGCTCACTGAGCCATATATTATCTTTTTTTTTCTCACCAGCCAGATAATCCACTGATTGATCAGTTAGTGGAACAAATTAATAAGTATTTAAGCTAGCTAGAAATAAAAGGAGTATTAAACCAAGACTGAAAAGATCACTACAGCAATCAGTTATCTCTAGAATTTGTTTTGGGGGATATTAGATATCTGTATATATTGCAGAAATTAAACTCACTCATCAGACCAACTGATTTCTTGCTTCTTACCTCACATGACCTCGAGAAAGATATAAATCTTCAGGACATCCAAGTGTACCCGTAAGAATCCAATTTCCAGTCTTAACCCTGTGCCAGGTAACCTTATGATTGAGCAGCAAAGGAAGCCAAATGTATAATTTCCCTCCCTCTTGTAGAGAGGTGTTTAGAAAGGAAGGACTTATACCGTTTACTCTTCTAAAACTGAATAGTATTTATCAAGGAACATTCATTTTGTATTTAGCAAGATTTAATATTTGATAATTTTAAAAGGAGATTAACTTCCCTGCCAAATAATTGATATGTTCTAGGTGGCAGGTGTTGCCTGTCACTTACTTGCCAAACTGCTTTGTTGCTGATGTTATTTCTTTCTATACTTTATGATTGTTAATTTTTAAATATTCAGTGATACTTAGTGCACATTAGTTAACTGTATTGTGCACATACACACTGTTATACAGTCACAGTGGCTAAAACAAGATTACATTTTACATCTTCTTCTCATTTAATGACTGCATGCCATTCCAATAACCAGACTGTTTAGGCAAAATGATGGCTAAGTGAACATGTGACAGAGAGAGAGAGACATTGCAAAGGTCAATAGGTACTGGCATTTCATTCAGATGAAGTTCTCTTGTAGCTATGCCAACATTACTTTCACTCCTGTGGGCCTTGTCAAGCACATGAAATTTGGTCATAAATGTGTCCATTGGTTGATTTTTTAAAAATCACCATTACCGTCATATTTGCAAATGGTTGCTAATCAAAGGAAGATGCTAAACAAGGAGTGAATGTAAAATCTTTTCAGGATCTGCTAAAGAGGGGAATATTATGCCATGTTGTCAGTCAAAAACAGGAGGTAGTAATTATTCTGGATTGATAAAATTGACAACAAAAGCATTTTCTTATTGAAGGGTAAACAAGTCTAAGGCTAAAGCTGAGTTTTTCTAGACACGGATGTCAAACTCGATCACGTCACGTGATGTATCATGACGTATCGTGACGTTTTTTGCCTTTGCGGAGTTGGGAAGGGCATGGCCTGCGTGTGACACATCCACATCCTGCGGGCCACCAGTTTGACACCCTTGTTCCAGAGCATATTCTGCTTCCAGTTTCTAGAAAATGTTTCAGATGTTCATATTTGGAAATAATCTGTTTCTGCTTGCAGTGTAATCTGCATGTACATTGTGTGGGAAAGCTATGATGCCATCTCTGATCACTCCTCATGCAATATGTACCTCTGCATACGCACCATGGCTAGAAAGCTGGTCAGACTTCTGGCCCAGGCCTCCCAGTTTGAGTTCACACAGCAGAATAATCCATGCATTCCCCATCAAGCAAATTCTTAGCTTAAATAATAAAACACAAAGCATCAGCTAATCCCCAAGCTATCAACTCAACATCAAGAGGGCTATAGCAATAAAATATGTTTGCAGTTAGGGTACAGGGGTCTGTTCTCCATTTTAGAAGGCACTGTAAAAAAACCCTAGACAAATAATTGAAAGAATTGTGTCTTAATGAGAAGGCCTTATTTGACATAAAGTGTCAAATACAGTGGGTTGCTTTTGGCTTGGTTTGGCTGGTTCTTGCATTTAATATTTGTGGTGGGAAGTTAAAAGTCCAGAGTCAACTTGGAGTCAGATAGCATCAAAATCACATCAACCAATTAATCAATCTCTGGTTTATGGTTACCACAAAGTGATAGTACAGGTGACTGCAGGTTGCCAACTCTGAAAAACATTAAAACAAAAATGTGGAATATTTTTCAGTTTTTACAACAAACAATAGACCTATGTTTGGGCTGCATCAATTCAATCACAGGTGGATATGTTGAATACACAACCCATTCTAACTCTTTCCATATTTTTTTTTTTAAAAGATGCTAGATGACTCATTCCTGATATGATATGCCCAGCTTCTATATTTTCTGATTTGGAAATCCAGGGTAATGCAGTGATTAGTACTGAACTATATCTAGGAAGACATGGGTTTAAAAGTCTCATCAGCCACTTGGTCAACTAAATGACTTTGAGCCAGTCATTCTCTCTCGGGCTACCTAACTTTTATTGGCGAAGAAACTAGAGAGTAATAGTTCATCACGTCATCCTAAACGAAAGTGACAGAAGGCTCAGAAGAAAAATACAACCAATATATCCATTTAAACCCACCTGGAGCCTGAAAAATAACGTGTAACACCACTACATTTATCGACTCAGCAGGAACCGAGACCTTGGAAATAAAAAAAGCCGATCCCTGGGATACATCATGTTCCAAAATGAACCAAATCAAGGTGTGGAAGCACACCTTTGCTCCTTGATCACGCGATCTCCGGAAAAAAGAGTGCCAGCCCTTCCCTCGCCTTCGACAAAAAAAGGCACCTTGGGAGCTAGGCAGAGACTCCTCGATTGACCTCTGTCATCCTGGATTGATCGAGCAATCAGAGATAATCTATGCTTTCCACGCGCGAGTCTCCTCCTTCTCCTCCGCCTCCGTTGCTGTCTCCGCCGCCGGCAGTTGCGACGGCGGGAGTTGAAAGCTTTTTCACCCGGCGGCCCCGCTGGGAAGAGGAGCCGGAGAAGCGAAAGGAAGGCGCCCCGGGGACTCCCTGCCAGGGAGGGAGCCGTCAGCCCCGCGCTTCTCCCCTTGCCCGGGCTGAGCAGGTAAGAGGCAGCAGATAGACTAAGTTCCCGAGCCGGAGTCACTTCGGCGAGATTTTTTTGAGGGGGGCCGCGGGATCTTAAAACTAAGATCCATCCCACTCCGAGTCTTTTCCTTCCTTTTTCGCTTCTCCACCAGTGGAGCCGGCAGCGTGTAATCAGCGGGAGAGGGGTGGGGTGGGGGGAATCCAGCAACACGTGTCTGGGACAGCAGGCTTTTCTTTCTTCTCAAAGGGCAGGCAGCGGAACTTGAGCTTTCAGTTTTCACACGAGAAAACAGCTTCTCCCGCTATGTTTCCTGGAACCCGGCCTGAACCCTAATCAGTCTCTGCAAGTTGGCCGATTGTCCAAGACCGTCGCTTAAGACGGCGATGGGAATTCCCAAGATACAGTTAGATTGTGACTGAATCAACCTCAGCCCCCGAACCGTGTTTTCCCGGAGAGAAGGGCTCCTACCTTGGGGCTAAAAACAGAGGCCTATTTCCATCATGGCCCCGTGGTGGGCTCTGAAAACTAATGTACAAAGATCCAGACTAAACAGGAATGATGATTGCCATTTTATTCTAGGAAAGTCGAAGGCGACACAGATCTCTGTAACGACAGGAAACTAGTGCTGTTTCTGCTCTTTGGAGAGGCAGCTGAGTTGTGAAATGCTGTCATGGGGAGGGGAGTTGTTGAGAGATCTGTGCACTTGATACTCCATTCACCCATGAAGTGATTAACTCATCAAATGTACCAGTCCCCAGGAGAACTTTGTAGGGCTCCGTGAAAAGTTGCAAGAGCAGGGGGAGAAACATTCATTTGAATGCAGTCTGCGTTCTCCGGCTAAAACTTTGCTTCTGGATCAGGAGAATTCTTTTAGTTACAGGAAATTTTTCCTTAACCGTTCTACAGCCTGAAAAAGTTGAAACCCCCTCCCCCCCAGCCTTATAAGATTATGACGTAGAGCAGACACTAGGTGCTTCCAAATGAAAACTTGTGAAATCATTGACAAATTATTGCACAATTTTATGCAATCAAGAAATTCATTGAAAATTCTCATTTGTTTTTCCAGCCTGTTTTTGCCACTTTTTTTTTTTTTTTACTGTGGGAACATCTAGAGTTTCTTTTTAAAGGAAAGAGTAATATAACCCCACAAAAAGAAGCTTTTTAAATGTCAGAGAAATTTGTCATTGTTCTCTGCCTATTTCCCTTTGTAGGTATCATCACTTTTTTATCTTGGTTGTCAGGAATTTTTGTGGTATTAAAACAGTACATTTTCTTAAATATTAAAGGAACAATTAAACATCAGTTAAATGAGTGTGTTATAGCATTATACTTGTATATATCTATAACACCCTTTACAAAGGTGAAAAAACCCTTTCTCATTTTGTTTTAACTACAGTAAGAGAGGTAATAAACATGACCAATACTTTAAACATCAGTATTATAAAGGTCAGTACTTGTAAAAAAGAATTCATTTAAGTTGTGATTTTTATACTAATGACAACATAATAAAAAAAGCCAGACCGGGTGTTAGCACTATTTAAAAAAATGTGTTTGTTGTTTAAATAAGGTGATAAATGTTGCACCTATGGCAAAGGGCACAGGCTGTGATAGGCTAGAAATAAATTAATGACTACAGTATATCAAAAGGATACTCCTTTAAATAGTTGGATAAGGGTTGGACATGGCTAGGATATAATGAAATGCATATTCAAAAAATGCATACTATTTCTAAATAGTAGGGAAAGTCAGTTACAATTCTACTCATAGCTCTTTAAGGGCAATTTTTTGTATTAACCCAGGAACTCTTTAGAAGCCCCTGATAGTTCCTCCACTATACTATACTAGAAAACTTCACTTGAGTTATATAAAATTACTCAGGGTAAAAAAAAATCCAACTGTAAAGCAAGAAGAAAAAAATGTGCAGAGGGCAGTAGCCTTTTTAAAGAGTTGCTGCAGAAGAAAGTAAGGCAGCTTCCTGAGATAACCCAAGAGATCTTATGTAAAGGAGGTCCTCAGAGCACTAATTAAGGTATAGTGGCCATAGCAGCAGTCTGTGCAGGCAAATGCCACAGACACCTCATACAGTGCCTTCAGCATGACGCGCCCCTCTGGGCCCAATGAATCAGTTGCTAAGGTAATAATTGGGAGGGGGGCTGCAGGTGGGAGTGGAGGGCCCCAGTTCCATTTGTACTGGATTAACAGTTGGAGCAGCTGTTTGGCTGGGCCTAACTGAAGGGCCACCCACCCCTGCTTTAGTCTTGACAACCGCATTCTGAAGCTCTATGATCACAGTTCCTTTTTTTATATTTTATTACTTTATTCCTTACATTATTGGCCTGAAATGTTAGCCTGGGCATGAAATATGGGGGCGTGTAGCTGCAGGTGGGTTGAGTAAGAAGTGATAAAAAAATGCAGGAAGTGTTATTTACAGGGCCATTCATAAAAAACGCTTGCAGCTGATAGTAAAAACTTGCTGGCAGTAGTGAGCTAACGAATGTATGTAAGGGTGGTAAGAAACCTTTATCCCCTTTTCAAGGTGCCGGAATCACAAGTAATGTTCTCCAGTTAATTTGGTGGCTTATTGCTCAACTCTCCTTTGAGGTTTGGTCAAGAATGGACTCTTTAAGGTCAGTCACAGTATGTCATGGCATAGAAAAGGAAGTGTTCCTCAACTGATTCCTTAATAATGCCCTTCCTGATGTCAGATTAATGTCTGTTTAGTCATTGATTCTGCTTAGCCAAAAAATGCTGAGCAAAACAAGCAATCTTTTTGTGGCCTGGGGTGCACTTCATACAGTGATGGGATTCAGCCAGTTCGTACCAGTTCGGCAGAACCGGTAGCTAATTTTTTGTTGCCCAGAATGGACTTCCGGAAGCAGCATCCACACAGAGAACTGGTTGTTCACATATTTGAATCCCACCACTGATTTCATATATGTATATTGAGTAGTCATAGGTGGCTAGGCAATGTGATAATTATCCCACATCTATGTATAAGAATCATTTTGGGATCGGGGTGAGGGGTTAGGGAGATGAACTCTATTCTTGGTGATTGCATCCAGGCAATTTTCTGTAATGGGTTGCCTTTTGTATTTTTTCCTGCCTTTTTTAAAACTTCCTAGACTAGAAAACAGAAATACTAATCAAAGCCAACTCTGCTTGGCTCCTAAAATAAATCTGTATAAAGATTTGGTATACTTTGTGGGATTTTAGGGGGTCCAGTCCAATCTGAATTCTGGATTCTACAAAAAAAGATGTTTGGAGACTGTGCATTTACAGACTGAGGGTTTCAATCATTGTCTAAAGATGGTATCCTTTGTCTTATGTTAAATATTGAACAATCTTATTGTCATATATAGAAGATGTCCAGATATCTAAACTGATCTTGTGAATGACAGTGTAAAGTTCATAGTAGTACTGGGAGAGTAGAGGGCAGTATCTTGTGCTTGGTTATAGAGTCTGGATCCTTACACCAGTTAGTCACTGCTTCTGCTAGTGGTTTATATTGAAGGTTATCTGTGAGCAAGCACCAGATTATAATCCAAGTCTGATGAAAGGGAATAGTTTTTATTTCCCATTAATAAAACAGAGTATTTTCTGTTATATTTTGTATTAGTTTATCAAAATATCACATACAGAAATATAAAGAAAAATAAAAATAATTGGAAAATAAGGAAGGCAAAGCGGAAGTGGACAAAATGTAGGGTAAAGGAGAGAAGAAAAAAAGCAATTGATTTCTGACTCCTTTTGCATAGTAGAATAAGGTAATAATATACAATCTCAAATTTTTGCTTTTACATAGTGATATATATTGACCATTTCTGTAGCAACAAACCTATCTAATCAGCAAAACCCAAAATCAAAGTTTCATTTTTTCCACCTCAAGTACAAAGCAGTTTCTAAATAGAACCCAAATAAACTACCTACCGGTAAATCAAAAACGTCATATATTAATCTTCCTGCTAATATATTGTAAAGTTGTAGATCACTAATTATGCATGTGTATTCTTGTATGAATCTAGGATGATTCAAAAATAATGATTTAGGATCAATATATTAAGTATGACTATACTACTGAAATGGATTGCCCCATTGCCATTATGATTTATTCTTGTAATAATGAGATTGTCCTGTATCTGTTATGATTCCTCCATTCTTTCTATATGCTGGCTGTGGAATTCTGGGAGTTGAAGTCCACATACCTTAAAATTGTCAAGGTTGAGATTGTCAAGGTTGAGAAACACTGTTCTAGATTGTGGTTATAAAGGTTACCTAATAAACCAGTTGCACTAATCTTTCATGCAGAGCCCACAACACATGTTCTCCAATCAGTTTATTCAATGAATTTGGAGTGGAAAGTGGTTTGCTGGACATGTAAAGGTTCAAAAGAGTTGCTTTTGGTCTTCATGTTGAAACTTGGATCCTGCAGTTACATATTCTTCGTTCAGCATTAATCTGAACAAAGATTATGCAACAATAAGGAACATAGCAAATTTGGCATGGGATTTTATACCAAAGTATAAAGGAAAGATAAAAAGATCAGCACAGTCTTAATTAATGGAATTCTCTTCCAGAGCCAGAAGGTCAATCAAAAGAGACACATGTACTACTACTACTTTTGATAGGATTCATGGGTTTGAAAACAGACTGCTGCCAGCATGTCCCCCATTAGCCCTAGTTGCCTAACAGAAGAGGGCTAAGATTGTAAATTCCCACCTCAATTGGTGTGGCAATGGCATTTGAAGCAAAGAGACTTGCGAATGGGAGCATATTTAATTCCGAGCTAGCCTTCATCTGGCTTTACATTCTTAATTATGCAAGAATAGTTATTTAATTCTAAGAAAGAATATTCAAGTTTACTAGTTCTCTCTCTCTCTCTCTCTCTCCCTCTCTCTCTCTCCCTCCCTCCCTCCCTCTTCCTTCCCCATTTTCCGCCCCCCCCAAATGTTTGTGGGCAGGGACTGTTTTAAAACCTGTTGATTCCTACCCTGAAAAGTAGGATTTAAAAAAGCCCTGATGTCAATGCTGCTAACATCGGATGTTCTTGCTTGACAATATATGAAGATGCAGACATTTTCTATTTAACCTGTGTATTACTTTTAGAGTAAAAATTAGATGGTGCTGGAAGGGAGGGGGGAAGAATGTGCTTGGGGACTAGTTAGCCATAACAATATTTCACTAGAGTATTCTTCAAGGCTAGTTGTAATAAGATGAGATAAATGCTGGCAGGTTAGAAAGTTCACACTTCAAACTAATTGGAGAATGTGATTAATGACTGTTAAATGAAGGAGTAAGTTATGCTTAGATACTGTGTGTTGGGGGAGGAGAATTCCAGATTTTGGCTTCTCTATGTACATGCCGAAGCTATGTTGCAAATTAAAGATTCTTTAAGGTAAACAATGCCTCAAAGTTCTTTGAAGAGCTTCTTCTTTCGAAACCATGACACCTTAATTAAATAAATAACAAAATAAAGACATGTCTAAAGTATAAAAGAGCTGTAGAGGCTAATTTATCTTGCTTGAGAAAGAAAAGAGGAGGAAGGGAAACTGACACTGTCCTTGAAACTGTGAATTATTTCCTGGTGAGTTTTTCAAGAGCAGCAGTACAATCCTGTTCCTGACAATATGTATATTTGCTTTTCTTGGCTATTGGTGGCTGGCTAAAATGACTGCCCTACATATTTCTCTCTGCAGAATAAATATATCTTATTTATTCAGTCAGATTATTTCTTTGTCTCTATTACACATAAAATAAAACAGATGGTGCCTTGGTCTTATGAACTCGTGTAGCCTGACAAATTATATGTGCGCTTTATGAAATCTTAAGTCTCTCTTTAGATATCTTCACAAGTAACACCAAAAAGCATTGGGAAGGGGGATTCCCTTATACTTTTTAACAGACAGGCAATAGAAGATATCAATAACACTTTTCAATCATTACAGATTTTTTATGGAGGGGGGTACATACATATGTGAATATATCCTTAAATCCTTAAAATCTATAATGGCATAATGGAAGGGATTTGAAATTTAAATCCTGCTATCCAAATACCTGAAGTTACACCCAGGAGCAGCAGAAACTTGTGCAAGAGCATTCAATGCAAGTCTGGTTGTGAAAAACAAATAATTGAAATTTACAAACTTTGCCTTTTCCTGACTCAAAACATTTATGATTCTCAGTCGAGACAACGAAATGGCATAATAGAAGGGATGTGAAATTTAAAGCCTGCTGTTCAAACACCTAAAATTACACCCAGGAGCAGCAGCACTTGTGCAAGAGCATGCGTTGCAAGTCTGGTTGTGAAAAACAAATAATTGAGATTTACAAACTTTGCCTTCTCCTGACACAAAACATACTTGATACTCAGTTGAGACAATGAGGAAACTCCATGGGCCAAAAACAGGTGAAAGGTAAAAGCAGTGAGAACCCAGTACTAAGTAGTGGTCATTTGCCACTGGAGATGTGCCCAACCCATTACCTACAGTCATTCACAATCTTGTGACATAAAGCAAAACATACAAAATAAAAGCCTGCCAAATAGGTTGGTGTGATTCCAAGAGATTGTGACTGCAAAGCTCTCTATTAAAACTGAAATGAACTACTTTCTGCATGGATTGTAGGGCAGTAGCTCCACTGCTGTCGCCTTAGCACTGATCCAGCTATGGTTCATCTCTTCATTTTTCTGCTATCTTCCAATTAGGCACTTTACAAAGATGCTTCAAGAAGGAGAGGCATCCCCTAGAATCTTCAAAGACCAGGATGGAGGATGGGCTTGGATGGTCTTAATAGCCACAGTGCTGGTTCAAAGTCTAACACTGGGTTTTCCTTCATGCATTGGAGTCTTCTTCAAGGATCTGCAGCATGATTTCCACGCTACCAATAGTGAGACATCATGGTTTCCCTCCATCATGACAGCTGTCCTCCATGCAGGTGGTGAGTATTTTGTTTTTATTCATAAGCTTTCTTCTTAAATGTCATCGTGGTCTCATGAAAAGAGCACAAGAAGATCAATTGCTAACTAGCAAATAATGTTCTACCAAAGAGAGCTACCAAAATTGGAATGTTTTTCTCTTCAAGCTTTGACATGTGGTTCTATTTCTAGACACAGAAATAAATCTTCCTCCCTATTCTCCAACAGTATCTTCTTTTTCCTCCAAAACCACTTTGTTTCTACCTGACATCTGTAATAGCATGAACAATGGAAAGGATTTCCTAGATAGATTGTGGGTTTTTTCTGAGTTCTGTCTATCTGTTTATCAATTATCTGTCTGTCTGTCTATCTATCATCTATCTATTTATCCATCCGTCTCTTTGTCTCTATCTTTATCATCTATGTCTACCCTGCCTTTATTATTTTTATAAATCTCAAGATGTGAACATACCTAATATTCTTTCCTCCTCCTATATTCCTAGCAACTACCCTGTGAGGTGGATTGGACTGAGAAAGTGACTGGCTCAAAGTCATCCAGCCAGTCTTCATGTCTAGGATGGGCCTAGAACTTGCAGATTCCTGGTGCCATAACCACTAGCCCATACTGGCTCTTTTTAATTGCTTAATTTTAATTAAAATTAATTTTAATTGCTATTTTAATTGCTGCTTTTTCAAGTAATGTTAGGCCAGAAAGCTGATTAATTTTAATTGCTTATTTTTTTAATTGCTGCTTTTTCAAGTAAGGTAAATCGAGAAAACTGTGAATGAAGAATCCATACTGAGTTAATATGTGCATATTTTATCATATCATTGAGAAACAGTTTCATGTAGAGATGAAGGCATCAGAAACTACACTGTGAACTCTAGTTCCCACCTTAGATGCAAAGCCAGCTAGGTGACTTTGGGTCACTCACTCGATCCAGCCCTAAAAAGAAAGCAGTGACTACACACACACATACACTCTTTCTCAGTCATATCTCTTTCTCACATACATACTTAAAATTGTTTCAAACAAAATATATGTATTGGCTTTCTTTTCAAGGCCACTCTGTGCTCTGAGCCTGTGAGAGGAGTACTAGAATTTCAGCCAATGGACACCACCCTTCACATGACCTTGAGTTAAAGGGGAAAGTATTAAGCCAAATAAAATCATCTGAGATTTTTTTATATCAGACAAATCTTTGTTACAGTTATTGACCAATTCAAAATAAGAAACAAACCAAGGGGAAAAAAAACATTGGCACAACTCCATTGGCAAGATCTAGATAAAAGAGATTGAATCACTAAACCAGTTCTTAAAGAATCAGTTGGTGGACTCAACCAGCCGCATCATAAAATTGGGCCACATTGAGGGCTCATCAACATAATCATTTTGCTGAATTCTCCTCACATGTTAGAGATGAGAAAAGAACATATTGATTTAGACTGTGTGGTTCCCACATCCTGCCTTTAATGTACATTCAAAACAATGCTATGCTCTATCGGGCCAGTTGAACAGAACCAAATTTACATTATTCCAGGGCTTTTCTAAGCATCTTAGATTGTCCTCTTGGGGGCTTTTGTGTCAGGATAATGGGGAAAACACTTCTTGCATTTCCGAACACCTGAAATGAATCCAGACTTCCTCAGCAGTTGGCTAGCAATGAGATGGAGGCAAAGTTACAAGGAAAGTCCTCTGTGAATAGTTAGTGTGATGTCCTTTTGCTGTGGCAAGCAGGACATGTGGTTGAGCCCTAAGAGTAATATTTATCTGACAGTAAGATATGTCTGGTTTGTCAATCAAGAACAGAGTTCTATGAGTGATACAAATACCTTAACAGAATGAGCAATACAATACATGATAATACAGCATCCCCGGAGACACAAAAGCAAATCCCATCTTCTAAATTATGAAATTCATTCTCCAAGATTGCTGAGGAAAAAACATTAAGAGAAGTCGATGGAAAAGCCCTACACTACCTCAAAGTGGTTTGATGTAAAACTTAACTCATAGGTTGGAAAATATTAATCTCCCTCTCCACAGGATCACTGAGCAGGCTACAAGTAGTCCTTTGACATCATTGTTCTACAGATCTAGCTTTGTATTGCAAGCACTGAAAAATTATTAAAAATAAAAGAAAAAAATGGATAAGAAAAAGTTAACTTTTAAAAGACCGAGGGGTTGCATGTTCATTGAGAATGTACAACTGGAAAAAATGACAGTTGTCTCAGGCAAGCAGTGTTGTAAAATTAGTGAGAAGACAGGATAGAGAAAGGCAAGAACAGAATTTTAACTGCATCAAAATGGATTCCCTGCCCACTGGTGGGTTGGAACCCAGTGAGATGCATATTTGCGCCCCTCAGAAAAGCAGTAGACTTGCTCAAATATAGATGTTCAAATGTAGTTCTTGCTTGTAGCTTGTTATTATTGTAATTATTATTAGGGTTGGTTGCACAATCAGCCAGATGTTTTTATGGCTGGTCGCACAGTCACCCAGACATTTAGACTGGATTTGACATTTTTATCTACGGTACCTATTGAGTTCTTCCCAAGGACCTGTGATAGGCAGATGTTCTTGTTTGATGATGTTAAAGGTATCATCGCAGGATTATTACTTGTATGCCATCCAACTCTCAATGACTGTGGGTGGCTCACAGCAATCAAAGAAATTATTATAATATCAAAAAAACATTTAAAAATAAATATAAAATTTGTAGTGCTTATGAATATTCTATCTAGGAGTTATGCTTATAAGGCTTTATTCCTAGGCTTATAAATGTCTTAAAAGCTGGTTGGGTCCTGAATAGTTTAACAGTGTATTTTGCACACCTGCAAGATTTCATTAGCTTCCTAGTCCCTTGGGTACCAGGAACACCTGGTTATTATCTCTTTTATAAGTGGGCCTGTGATAATATTGCGTCAGATCATTAATCTCTGGTATTGTTGTGCTGGCAAGGAAAGGATTATGTTCTCTACTGAGTTGGGAAATTTAGTGAAATATTTCATTTGGTAATGATTTCTTTTGCCAATTAACCTATATTTCATAATAGGCTTTGCTTGCTTTTATGTAATGCATGTATTATATAATCATTAAATAATAGCTGGGACTTCTAATAGTATAATATGAGCTGTTTCTATTGGCAGGTATATTCATTGCTCGTTACCAGAAGGCACCATGCAGTGTTCTTGATGAATTTGCCCCTTTACTTATATACTCTTGATCTACAAATAATATTCAGATATCAAACATTAATATTTATGGCTGCTTAACTTACTGAATGGGGTGTACAGGTAGTTCTCGACTTAGCAACAGTTCATTTAGTGACTGTTCAAAGTTATAACCTCACAGAAAAAAAGTGACTTATGACCATTTTTCACACTTATGACTGTTGCAGCATCCTCATGGTCACATGATCAAAATTCAGACACTTGGCAACTGACTCATATTTATGATAGTTGCAGTGTCCCAGGGTCATGTGATCCCCTTTTGCAACCCTCTGACAAGCAAAGTCAGTGGGGAAGACAGATTCACTTAATATCTGTATTACTAACTTAACAACTGAAGTGACTCACCTAACAACTGTGGCAAGAAAGGTTGTAAAATGGAGCAAAACTCACTTAACAACTATCTCACTGAGCAACAGAAATTTTGGGCTCAGTTGTCGTAAGTTAAGGACTACCTATAAATGATAAAATCTGTATGAAATCTCCACTACACAAAACTTCTTTTGGGCCAATGTAATCCTATGATTCCTCCTCCAACTCCATCTTATCTATAGGTACAGGTGTGGCAGCAGTCCCCAGATCTTCCATCTTAAACTTCTTCTCCAGATCTTTCTCTCTCCTGGCTTTCATGTTCCCACTGTTTATTTTGACAGGTTAAAGGGTTTTGGGGAGTAGGCCTATGCCTGTCATCCCAAAACTAAAATTTGATGCTTTATCTTGAAGTCCACCAATATCCCAAATTTCACCCTTCTTTTATCATGAATTTCTGGAAGCTTTATAGCTGACCAGATTCTTTTTTGCAGTTTAGTAAGATGGACTACTAGATAGTTAAGGAAGATAGACTTTTTTCAAGTAGAAACTACCCAGAATTGCTGGAAATCTGGCAGCAAATACATCTAAATAATAATAGTAACAATTGTTGATAAGAAAGATAAAAATGTCTGGATAGTGGACTTTGCAATACTTGGAGACAGCAGAATACAAGAGAAAGAACTGAAAAATCACAAAGTATAAAGACCTAAAAGTAGAAGTAAAATGACTTTGGCAAAAGAAAGCAAAGATAGCATCTATAGTAATAGCATCTTGGGTGTAACTCTAAAACATCTGGAACACCATCAAATACCATCAGCATTGACAAAATCACTATGAGTCAATTGGAAAAGGCAGCTTTATTTGGAACAGCTTACATATATCTTGTGATGGTATCTTTAACATCATTGAACATCTCCCTATCCTAGTCCTTGGGAGGGACTCAATAGGTGGACAGAAATACCAGATCCAGTCTTAATATCTGGCTGCCTGCGTGACCAGCCATAATAAATATTATTTTAAAAATGTAAAATAAAACAGGTAAAGCAGATAATAACAAGACCTAGCAAAGGCTAAGAGCAGGAATATTGAAGAAAGAGATAAAGGAGCTAATTCTGGCTACACAAGACTAAGCCTTAAGAACAAATGCATACAAAACCAGAATTGAGAAGTTGGCAACAGATAGCAAGCAAGTGCCGCCTCTACAAAGAAGGTGAAGAAACAATGGACCACCTGGTTAGCTGCTGTAAGATGATCACACAGACTACTACAAACAACAGCATGACAAAGTAATAAGAATGGTGCATTGGAAGATGTGGAAGAAATACCATTTGCCTGCAAGCAAGAACTGGTGGGACTATAAAATAGAGAAAATCATAGAAAATGAAGAACCTAAAGTGCTCTGGGACTTCAGAATTCAAACAGACAGGCACTTGCCACATAACACATCAGACTTAACAATTGTCAATAAGAAAGACAAAAAAAGTCTGGATAGTGGATGTGGCAGTACCCGGAGACAACAGAACAGAAGAGAAGGAACTGGAGAAGATAATAAAATACAAAGACCCTACAAATAGAAATAGAACAACAGAAAGCAAAGATAGAACCAATATTAATAGTGCCTTGGGTGCAATCTCAAAACTGGAGTATCACTTGAACACTATCAGCATTGACAAATTCACCATCAGTCAGTTGCAAAAGGCAGTTTTAATTGGAACAGATTACATCTTGCAACGATACCTCTAACACCGTAAAACATCAACAGCTGCCTATACCAGGTTCTTGGGAAGGAGTTGATAGGTGGATTAAA
Organism: Protobothrops mucrosquamatus; assembly: GCF_001527695.2. NCBI lineage: Eukaryota > Metazoa > Chordata > Lepidosauria > Squamata > Viperidae > Protobothrops > Protobothrops mucrosquamatus. Next base: position 56,795 of record NW_015386647.1, on the reverse strand, counting down.
ATGTCAAATACAGTCTGAATATCTGGTTGACTATGCGGTGAACAAAAAATATAAAGCAGCAGCAGTTTAATGAAGAATAGGATCTGAATATTAATAATCAACCTTAAAGTTCCAGTCTTTCTAGGTTTGAATCACAGTGGATCAGCCTTGACTTTGGTTGATCCTTAACTCACAATCAGTACAGCTTGTTTTCTGCATGTGCTTCCAGAGCCCACATGAATGACTTGATTATGTAAATTATTGAGAAGGAGGAAGAGATATTTAAACTCTACCCTGATTAATCATGCAACTGGATAATGTTAAATTGTGAAGGCAAAAACATGATTCTTAGATTTCTCTAAATAGCTTCATGATCTTTAATATTTAATAGTAAAAAATAGAAAGATGTATCAGGAAAAAAAATCTTATATTCTGGGTGTTGTGTCCTGAGCCTGCTGAAGCATTCAGCAGGCTCAGAAATGTTGCAAATGGTCCCGGGCAGACCAAAAGTTGCCCGGGACCAGACTGGCTGTCGCCAGCCTTGCGCGCATGTGCAAGGCGCGAAAACAGCCGGATTTCTATTGGCTGACACTGTCTGGGTTTTGGACACTATAAAAGGCCTGCGTGCCTTTTTGCTGTTGCTGGTTGTAAGAAGAGAACAATAAAAGAAGCTTGTTTGTTACACCATGCGTTGCCTCTTAATGTCTCTAACCTGCAAACACAACACTGGGCATTTAGACAGTTATGAACCTATAAGATTGACTGAAATGTAATACTGCTTTAAAAAAGTTTATTGACCACATTAATCTAGGATTGGCAGCCTAACCAGAACAAAGCATTAGTTAACTTTTGTACCATAACAAGGTTAGGTAAACAACAAGCATAGTGAATGCTGAACAACTTACATGAATGTTGTCATTATCTGCATCAGAATAGGAATACTTCCTTGTTATTCTCATGTCATAGTCATATTAGAGAAACATTTAATATTTCTACATTTTAAATGTCTCTAAATATGAAAAGGGAACTTGGAACATTGCCTCTTTCAGAGTGGGGTTAGTACTGCCTGCCTCAAACGAGTCAGAAAGGACTCTTTCCAAAAGGACCGCCTGAAAGGACAGTATCTCAGTTTTGCACAACTTTCATCCAAATTTTAGTGTTTGTTTTCTGGAAAGGTTTTGGAAAAGGTGGTGGGATTTTAGCTATAGAAAACCCTAAACTGATCACTAAACCGGAAGTCCGGTTTATCAGCCAGTTACAAATCCCCCTGGTGGTCAATCTCACATTTTTCTAGTTTACCAAGCAGTAGGTTGTGGTCTACTTTGTCGAATGCCTTGCTGAAGTCTAAGAATACTATGTCCACAGCATTTGGCTGGTTTACTAATTTAATCACTTTGTCAAAGAAGGAAATAAGATTGGTTTGGCATGATGTGTTTTTAACAAACCCGTGCTGGCTACTAGTTATAACTTTATTGTTTCTAGATGCTCACAGATCTGGTTTTTGATTATTTTTTCCAGTATCTTCCCAGGTATTGATGTTAGGCTTTATGATGTTCACTCTGTAAACAACCTAAAAATAGGGGAAAGGCGCAAGGTGTCCCTTTGGCCTGAATTAAACAACCACACTACTGATTAAGTAATATGAGTAGTTAGGAAATTTGCCATCATGTTATTCTCAAGGACACACAAGAAGAAGCGGGGTGAACTTTATTTGCCCAAGTAAGGCCTACAGCTGAGTTGACAAATATATGAGATTGACAGGAGAGAAAGGACACAGGGAACGACAGAAACCTCTACACTGTATGACCACATCTAGCTCCACCTCATGAAAAATATAATCTGGCCCAGCTTTCTTCAAGGCAAGTCTACCTGTATACTGTAAATGAGGAAGAGATCTGAGATTTCATTTGCTCATATTAAAAGTTGCCAACATTTGTTTAAGAGAGCTCACATGTCTTTAAGAAGCAGATATTCGTGGAGGGAAACAATTCTTGCCCATTCCAAGAACTTTCCAGGTATAGGGCATTTGTTGCTGTCTCCAATCTGATCCAAAGGGAAAACAAAAAGATCTGAACTTTCTGAGGTCTGGGGCCTCTCATCTAAATTTCAAAGCTCAGAGCAGAGCAGGGTGTCTTTCATGATTATGGCTGCCATCTTGACCCCCACACCCGAGGCAGTTATGATTTCTGAAGTAAAATTGGTTGCCCTGAGAATGTGCCTGAGAAAATGCAGATTTATATTTAGATATATCAATGAATGAATTTATTTGAATCTAATTGATTATAATATTCTACATAGATAGAGAGGGAAATTTTAAGAAACATTGTGTGAATTGTATATTTATAATGTTATTGTTTCTTTTGTAATTGACCACCATATCTCCACGCTGGCTCTTAAGCTTCTGTTGATGTAAAATGGAAAAATAATAAAAATTGTTTATATAAAAAAAAAGAAAATGCAGATTTATAGCAGAGAGCAAGTCTGAAATTTCAGAGGCGCAAAATTCTATCCTTTCCACAAACTAGTAATTCAAGTGCGGCCTTGTCTAGTGCAGTGGTTCTCAACCTTTTTAATGCCGCGACCCCCAACCGGTCGTAAGTCGAGGACTAAACTGGTCGTAAGTCGAGGACTAAACCAGTCGTAAGTCGAGGACTAAACCGGTCGTAAGTCGAGGGCTACCCAACAGGTCGTAAGTCGAGGACGTTCCCTGCCCAGGAGCGCCGCGCATGCATGGTTCCGCCCCCTGCGCCGGCCGAGGCGTAGCTGGCAAGCGGCAGAGACGGAGCAGGCCGACCACCAGCTGGCCCAGCCCAAGGGAGGTAAGGCACCCGCCGGAAAAGGGGGAAAAAATGGCGGATAGCCTTGCTTGGCGACCCCTGTGAAATGGTCGATCGACCCCAAATGGGGTCGCGACCCATAGGTTGAGAACCGCTGGTCTAGTGGAACAAAAAGAATCCAAGAAGGCTGCTTAGGGAAAACAAATCAAACTCTACTATCACACCCTTTCGCACTAGCAGCTACTAAAATGTCAGGTGGCCTTAGCTGTCATGCCCTTACGATCTCCAGGTGGAATGGTAGCTCTTTTTCAGAGAGACACCATGCTGGCTCAGGAATTCTGGGAGTTGAAGTCCACGAGTCATAAAAGAGCCAAAGTTGCCTACTCCTGGGCTAGTCATTCTCTCTCAGTCCTAGGAAAGAAGCAATGGCAAAAACCTTGCCAAGAAAACTGTAGGGCCTCGACCAGGCAGTTTCTAAGATTTGGACACAATTAAACAGAAGGGAAAAAAAACCCAGTAGTAAATATTAATAGGAAAAATTTCTCTACAACAAATTACTGCTCACAGCTTCTTTCTTCCATCTCAGGGGCGCATTCCTCTTAATTTTACATTCTTCTTAAACAAAATGCCTCTCTTCAAATTACTTTCCTGCTTCATCTCAAGTGTTTTATGTCAGTTATACTGAACTTGTTCCTTGTTTGGCACAAGATACTTAAATTGATATTATATTCAGATCCCCTTTCATGCTCTCAGATAAAATCTTGCTTTTTAAAAAAAAACATGGGGATCATCCAATTCATCTGCTGAACTTTCATCTGAAACTGGCATCCATATCATACTTCTGTCCATACATTTTCAAGTTCAGATTCCAAAATACTCTTAGCATTCATATACGCTGAACATAGATTGAGAATAGACATGCCAATACTCTATATAGGACACTTATGGGGTTTTTTTCAAACACAAGATTATTTTATCTTTCTTCAAAATTCTATCTTTATGTAGCATAGCTTTGACTATGTTAGCAGCAGCAGCAGAAACAACAAATCTGCAGGGCGGAGCCCAGAACATAATGTGGAGGCGTTGAACGAGGATAGGGAAGACCCAGGTTTGTGCTTGTCCATTATGGAAACTCACTTGACTAGTCATATTTTCCCAGCCCAACCTACCTCCCAGGTTGTAGCTGTTGTAGAGATAAACTGAAATGAGATTCCCATAGGATATAAATCTAACAAATGCAACTGTTTGACTATGCTGATCACTATACTTTTGAATTTGAATCTGAAATTGGTGTTTATTGTTCCCTTCTCAGGTCCTCTTTGTAGCATTTTGGTGGATCGATTTGGCTGCAGGATAACAGTCATGGTAGGAGGCCTGCTCAGTGGAGTGGGCATGGTTGCCAGCGCTTTCTCTAACTCACTTAGCGAGCTTTACCTAACAGCCGGATTCATCACTGGTGAGTATAGTAAAAGTACAACAGGATGGTTTGTATGACTTCCTGTTTGGTTCCTTTTCAGAGTTTATAGAACTACATAACATGAATCCAAGTTGCAAATGGTGATAGATCCTCTACTGTGTGTGTGGATTGTGATGCTGATTTAGATGCTGAGTAACATTTAAAAATCTCATCTCAGTTATCTGCAATGTGGTGATTACATTATCCATGATTGCTACTTCAAATGTCTTCAAAGGAGTAGTGCTTTTAATAGGAGGAGGGGTAAGATTCTTTCAGAAACCTCTGAGATCTATCAGATACATTCTTATTGGAATTAATATTAAGTAATGTAGATTAAGAATATTGTTTATATCCCGCCTTTGTTCTAAGTGGTACCCCAAAATAATTCATTTAATATACTTTAAGCAACGTGGTAGGTGAATTCTGATATTATAAACATACCGTACATACAGAGAAATGAATAAAACAAATGTTATCACTGCAGACTCTTATCATTTTTCTTTCTTTTTTAATTTAAAGGCCTGGGATCATCTTTTAGCTTCCAAGCAGGTGTCACTGTACTTGGTTACTATTTTATACAACGGCGAGCATTAGCCAATGCCTTGGCCTCTACTGGAATCTCCATTGGCATGACAGTGTGGCCACTAATTTCCCAAAACCTGCTTGATGAGATGGGCTGGAGAAACACATTTCTAATCTTTGGGGGAGTGTTGCTGAACTGCTGTGTGTGTGGGGCTGTGATGAGGCCAGTCCCAAGTAAGCTGTCTGCCCTTTCACTGAAATCTTGTTCAGAACAGTCAACTGGAGGAATGCCCAATGGAAACACTTCGCATCATAAAGAACAATGTCAGTCAAGATTTACTGTGTGTTCCCAGACCCTGAAGAAGTACCTAGCTTTTGATGTCTTCTGCAAGAACAAAGGCTACCAAATCTATACCATTGGAGTTACCTGGATGGTGATGGGTTTTGTTCTGCCTCTTGTTTATTTGGTACCCTATGCCATCTTGAATGGAGTGGAGGAACAGAAAGCAGCCCTCCTAATTTCCATTATTGGATTCATCAACATATTTATGCGCCCAATTGCAGGCCTTCTCTCAGGTCTTAGTGTCTTCACTGGCAGGAGGATCTACCTCTTTAGCTCAGCTGTGATGCTCAATGGCCTGAGCAACCTCATCTGTGCTGCGTCAGCTGAGTATAGTATTCTTGTCGTCTACTGCTCGGTCTATAGTGTCTCCATGAGTGTCATCGGTGCACTTCTCTTCCAAGTGTTAATGGATGTAGTGGAAATGGACAGGTTCTCTAGTGCCTTGGGTCTTTTCACCATCTTGGAAAGTATCACCATTCTTATTGGACCTCCTCTTGCAGGTAAGAAGTATACAGCAATTGGGCCAGGAGGTATTGTTGGCACAGATATTGCATGTAATCAGAATTCATTGTATGGTAGCACTTAGCCATCAATCAGATGGCTATCTAGCCTCCACTTGAACACAACCAGTGAAATGAAGGCCACCATATTGCTTAGTTCCATGCTCCCTTTAGCACTGGTGTTACAATTCTCTGCAGAATGATTACTACAGCTTTAAATAGCAAGTATTAAGGTTTTAGAGATTTAAGATTACAGCAGTCAGCATAAAAAAGGATTATGTAGGAGTAGCAGCCCAGTAATTAGCTTAACAACTGTCTTTGATATAAGATCTAGTTTTTATTTCTTTTGCTTTTAGCTCTGATATCTATCTTCTTGTTTTTCATAGTCCTTACCATAGCTAAATTTCTTATTCATCTTTCAGTTGTTGCTAAATAATCCAAATCTCATAGTGATCCAGGTTTGGGCATAGATCTGAGGAAAACAAGCTTCAGACCAGCATGGACATGGAGATAGAAAAAAAGTTAAATCACCTCCTTGCTGCTTCTCTTGTCTCAGTTGCTTGCTTTCTTGAAAAATTAGGATATATTTTAGCTAAAATATAGGCATAAGTAATTAATATATCACCTTATATCAAGTCAAACTTGATACATACAGTATGTCTGTATAGGCATCGTGTGAATTTCAACAAGATGATTTATCCTTACATATTCCAGGGAGTCTCAGTTAGCCATAGTACTCTGGTGTATATCCAGTGTTTCAACAAAAACAATGGAATCATATGTATACAAGTTAAAAAGTATTGCTTTAATTCTTGAAATTAACATAGCATATTCTGAATGTAAAAATAAAATTCTGATTACTGTGGAATCAGTTGCAACACTGATTTCCTTCCTTCCTTCCTTTTTCCTTCCTTCTTTCCTTCCTTCCTTCCCTCCCTCCCTCCCTCCCTTGCAATTGTATTCTTTGGCTCACCCAAAAATCTTCTAAAAAGGTTTTTGAAAATTTCTACTGGTGAAATTTTAAGCATTTTTACCTACAAGCGAGTCCTGAGGAATTCAGTGAATTTTTCTCCTTGGTGATCATGCTGATACTTACAAAATATATCACAGTGCTTAGACAAAAATATTTATTAATTAAATAAGAGATAAAAATTAAAGAACAAATGAAATACATTAGTTTCCTTTCTACCTGTACAGATTAACTCTTGAACACATTTGGTAGCTTAAGTTAGTTTAAATATCTTCTAACATATTCAATTCTGAAATGAATAAATATATAATTTAAGGACTTTTGTACAAAATTTCACAAAATGGTAGAGATCAATCGAGCCATTATAATCAGCTGAATCCAAAGGGTTTTTATTCTCTTTAGAAAGTCTGTTAACAGAAGGGGCAGGCACTTTTCATCAATTCTTCTTACCTGTACTACCACCAACACACATCAGGACTCTATCCAAACCCTCTAGAAAAGATTTTGATACTTTATAGTGCACTCAGCCTTCCATCTTTCTGAGGTTGGTAAAATGAGGACCCAGATTGTTGGGGGCAATATGCTGACTCTGTAAACTGCTTAGAGAGGGCTATAAAGTACTGTGAAGCAGTATATAAGTCAAAGTGCTTTTGCTATTGCTACTGCTATTAGTGGACGCTGAGAAACACTTTTTCTGATATCCAGGCAATTTCAATATCTGAAAATCTGAAAGTAGAATTGTAAATCCATATGCTGCAAACCATTTTTTCATTCTTAAAATGCAGTTGTCTGTATAATTAGCAAATGGTGATACTGTATGCTTTTATTAAAATATACTGGAAATGATGGGAAGCAAGTATTAAATTACCCGCAAGGGACAGATAAACATCTGAAGGGATCTAGAAACTCCTTCAGATAAGAAGCAGCTGTAATTTTCATCTTATAACAGGTTGCGAGAGATGGATTGCTATGGAAAGTTGTTGAAGAATTATATTTACCACAGAGAGTTAATAAGTCACATTGATTAAATAGACATTTCCTGTTTCTTTAAATGGACATTGAATAATTGAACAGCTCAGAATAAATCTAGGTGGCAATAAATCTAGGTGGCAACTATCAGTTAATACTGATAGTACAAGGGTTAGGAATGGCAAAAAGAATGTGAAAGTAGAAGAAAGCAAAGGTAATTAGAATCACAATGATTCTGGGTCAACAGTTAAATTGAGTTTCTTATCTGTATTGATGCTCTTCTGCCAAATGTAGGAAACCTACTGACTTCACGGGTTGTGCTAGCTCTAGAACAGACTTCCTAAACCTTTTGATCCATTGGTGGCTGAGTATTCAGATATCCCGATTCTACATTTGATCGCCAAATAGCTTATGTTTTTCTTAATCATGTATCTTTTCTGTTTCAGGTCTTCTTGTGGATGTTACAGGACACTTTAGTTATGTCTTCTATGCTTCCAGCTTCTTCATGGTAACAGCTGCTCTGTTCATGGGTCTTAGCTTTTGCATGTTGGAAGCCAAAAACAAACAGAAAGAGGTTAATAAGCCACTCTCTGAAGATCTCTCCAAAGGAAAATACGCAGAGGTGCCAACTGAATTTGTGCCTATGAAGAACAGTCCTCCTGAAATAATGTATATAACAAGCATCTGAAGGCAAAGGAGCTGAAGGAATATTGTATTATGCAAAAATGCAAAAGCCAGGGGAAGGGACATCACGCAGAGAAGTGCCTCTTTTTCATGCTCACCTCCTTCCTGCTACAATGGTCTACTCAACTGGGTTCGGTTCAGATTTCTAGAGAAATTATCCAGATAAGAAGAGACACAAGCACTAAGGAGCACTTTAAACAAAATGTATAAGATGCAATTCTTATGACAGCATCTGATATTACTTGAAGTATAGCAAATTATCAGGTTTTCTTATAGACTCTTAGTAAAAACAGGACATTTACCCTTTCGGTTAACTATCTCGTTCTCTAAAACAAGCAAGCCCAGCATATTATTACTTATACAGGACATTTGGTTTTGGAGAAGTCAATTGGTTGCAATTAAGCTTGTATTGAAGTCAACTGGTGGACTTCTTTCCAAGCGTAAGTGCAGAATTCTTATTTATTGATCTTTACTGCTAGTTTCTTGAATGTTAAGCAGAATTGTTCATCCCTGTTTTATCATTTGAGGGCATTTTCTAGAGGAATGTATCATGTATAAAGCAGCCTGAGTGGAATTATATGCACTGCTATAACCAAAGTGAATATTTTCTGCATTTCAAAGCCTTTTTATGGAGACAATAAAGTCTTAATCCCAAAACTGCAACTTGAAGTAAAAGTGGACAGTTCCAAAGTGCCTACGCATTAACCAATAGTGGCTTAAATTTTTCTTCCTCTTTGAATGTATGTTGCTGCATGACACTTTCTAGAGCTGTGGTGGTGCAGTGATTAGAATGCAGTATTGCAGATTAATTCTGCTGACTGCCAGCAGTTCGAGTCTCACCTGCTCAAGGTTGACTCAGCCATCCATTCTTCCGAGGTCAGTAAAATGAGGACCCAGATTTTTAGGGGCAATAGGCTGACTCTGTAAACTGCTTAAAGAGGGCTGTAAAACACTGTGAAGTGGTATATAAGTTTAAGTGCTAAGTCATGACCATACAGTGAAGTGGTCATCTTATTTTTGGAGGGACCAGAAGATCCTATCACTTTCAAAATGTCAGTATGGTACAGGAAGTCATTTTTGTTCTTGTTTTTACTGGGGTATAAAAGACTTCGAATAGTCTCTGCAGAGCCAACTCTTTACATACATAAAAATATGTATAGGAGTAAAAAGGTAATCTTGTTGGTTTAAAGGAAATTAGGTCTTAGAAATGCTGCTTCTCTCAGGCAATAGGTTGAAATAAAGACCATTTCTGCTCTGGATTGGAATTCTCAACAAAACTATATAGTTAAGAGGATGTTATTTCTCTTAAATCTGTTTCTTAAAGGAACTATTTTACTCTGAACATGATTTGCTTTTCCTAGTTTCTTTTAAAACAGCAGTATTTATATTGGAACATGTATGTTTCAATCCAGGCTGGCTTACTTGCTTTTGACAGTTCAGATTTTCATTTAATATTCTACTCTTCCAATTCTAATCTCTCTGTAAACATTCAGCTTATTTAAGGCTTCTGAAGTCCATAGTGGTTTCTAATGAAATAAAATATTGACTAGGAACTCAAGCACTTAAGATTCAAAAGAGCAGATGTTGAAATGAAATAAGAAGGCAGTCACAGCCCTACTGATCAACCTAAAAGTTGACTTTATGTGAATTGAAATGACAGGAATGTAGGATTGGCCCAAACCGTATTTGTAGCCCAAGATTACTTTGTGCTTCGAATAACTGGGAGAGGATGGGGGATGGGGGTGGAAGAAGGGGAAAAGGAATTTACTAGAATTGGATGGAAGCTGAACATCCAAATGTTAAGTCCACAAACATGGTTTGGAAAAACCCTACTCTGAAAGTCAGACCTCCAAACTTTTAAAGTCTGGATGGGTTATTTTTCCAGCATGATACAATGAAAATAAACTTGCATATGTGAATCTCTATGAACATAGTGTATACAGAACAGAAAGAGGAGGAAAATCTATCCACATAGGACAAACAAAATGTATTTTCAATCTTAAAACACACTTCAGTTATTAAAAGGCTACCGAGATTACAGTGTGACAAGTCATGAAGGATACTTTGACCTATCTGTAGACTGTCTATAATACTAAGTGGAAATTTTAAAATCAGTAGCAGTGAGGGTTGCTGCTATCTTTATGCCCCACTTTTTAAGATGTCTTGGGATCATCTGGCTGGCTAGTATAGTGGAAACAGAAAATTACACTAGGTAAACTTTAGTCTAAATTCGTAGGTTTCTTACATTATATAAAACTAAATACCCTTAAGATCTAATGCAAGAATGTAATAAAATTTATTCAATATTAAGTATTCCCCATCCACTGAATGGAAACTTTTTTTTAAAAAAAAGTGTAAGCTATTTGATAGGCAGGTTGGTTAGATGGTTTTGGAACAGAAAAATGATACCTATATAGACTTTTGTCTTAAAGTAATTTGCAATGCCTTATTTTCATGATTGTGGTCAGTTTATTACTAGATAACTGAATTTATTTACTGGAAATTTTATGGGAAGCCTTTCAAATATCTATGTAAGTCAAATGTACTCAGTTACCATTGCAAACTTGGGAGCACTAAAGTGTATCAGTAGAGAAGCTTTTAAAATGCAACAAAAAGCCATTGTGCTTGTTTCAGGATTAAAAGACATCTTGTTATTTCTTTTCTCTGAATACATCATTTGAAAAGGGTCCAAGTCTGCTTTTTTTTCTATTCTTTTTGAATAAAGCCTCTCTACATAAAGATTTTTGAAGATACTGTTTCAGTTTTGCATATGATCAATAACATATATACTGTGGTGACTGTCTATTATTTATTTTCTACTGAAATTTCAAACAAAAGTTGATAATTATGTCTTTGGGAAAATACATGCCGGTAAGATACAGTTTTTACTGGAATAGGTCCAATACCCAAACCCTTGTAAGACTTCAGTATTTCCTCACTCGTCAATCATATGCTATTTTTACCCTGTCAATAATGGGCTCTTTATTTTCCTCGGTGATGGTCTCAAGGCCTTTTTAATGATGTTAATCATTCAATAAATTAACATTGAGAGTTGGGAGAGGATTCCTAAGGCCAAATTTAGCCCTTTAGAGATATGCCTTTCTCTTCTCTTACAACCATCCTGTAACTAGCTGGAATACTATGCCAGAAACATTATGCAGCGCTTTGCATTAATTTACAATTTCCTAGTTATATTTTGCAGTATCATCATTAGCCTTTTTGTTCATACCTCGGCTCACTTCTACCTTTAGCACCATGTTGTTTTTAGCCCTCTAGCTCATTGTGGAAGTCTTCTTTTCTACTTGATCACCCAGTCCAAAAGCAGAACTGGTTTCGTCTAGCTTTGGAAGTTGAAAGGCAGAAACACTCTGCTTTAATTCAATTCTGAAGCCAGAGAATACAGCACAACTAGTTTTATTATACAAGACAGAACTTGATAAAACTGAAGGAACAACCCTTCCAAGACGCTATTTTTGTGCACCTTGATCTGCTATTTCATAACCTAGCTAGCAGCTAGATTGCTTTTAGAAAAAATACTTATTAAATGACAGAACTAGTTTCAAATAGAATAAGTGACTCACTCTGTGCTGAGGAGTAGAGTGCCAAGCCCACCCTCCTCCTGATCCCTTAAGTTGCTGGTCTGCAGAGGAAGAGGATTGATAAATATCCAACTTTTCTCTCTATTGCCAGACTGTCCTCATGACTTTTCCTTTGGCACAGAAGCTGGTTATTCTTAAAGTTCCTATAATTATTCCATAGAAACATGACACAACAAACCTTCCAATTATTTACCTGTTCCTTTCTAAGGCATCCAGTACTTTTTATTCTGTAAACAACTTGCAAGCTATAGCAAGTTTAACATCGTCAGAAGATAACACACTTTTATGATTTTAGCCAGTCCTATAATGCTTCAATTTTCAACAAGGAACTTCAGAAGAAAATTCCTAGTTATATATCTATTTCTTCCATGGTCACAGTGAATATTTCAATGTTTTCCCTAGTCAAATCTGTACTCGTAATTTCTCCTGCAGTCCCAAAGATGCTTTTTTTTTTTCAAAAGAAAACTGGACTTTCTTGGTTTTTTTCTTTGAAAATGTTTCACTTCTCATTGAAATATTTTCAAAGGAAAGCATGTTTTCAAAGATGTGAAATGTTTTCAAAGAAAAAACCCAAGAAAGTCCAGTTGCCTTTTGGAAAAAGCACCTCTGGGACAATCATGGCCTGGATGATTAAGTATCTTCAAAGCCATTTCTCCTGCAGTTTTAATTTTGTCTCACTCCTGGTTCGAGATGGTCTTGACCGTTGGGAAGATGAAAATACCTATAATTGTAATTAATATACTTGCATGCTATTTGGAACACATGATACATTGAGTCCTTAGCAGTCTATTTCATTTACATTTACACTGATGTTTATTTATATATAGCGGTAAAATGCTGTTCAAAACCAAAGGATGCTAGCGGCCTGTATTCCATTCCTTCAGAAAAGAGATTAAAATAATAAAACAACATAATAGCAAATCAAATAAAAATTATTGGTCCTCAGTGACCATAAACACAATCCAGGATGTGGATTCCCAGCTTATTCCATTTCCTTGCTTTTATGACTCGCCTAAAAGTTAATAGGCTATCATTTGCCTCAATAAAATTTAAAGGAGAAAGGAAAAACAAAGAGTTAAAGAACTTCTCATCCCACAACTACGGCTTTTTTTATTTTTTTAGATTTTTTAAATTTTCACATAATTATAGGACTGCTAGGAATTGCACCATATAAAAAGTTACTTTAAATTTTAAAGTAACTTTTTAAATGGAGCAATTTCTAGCATTCCTATAATTATGTGAAAATCTAAAAAAATCTAAAAAAAATAAAAAGAAACCATTTTGAAAAATTATAAGGTTAGCAGTAATCCAAATATTAGTTATTTCCTCGACCAGTTACTGATGTCCCTGCAATGTAACTCCTGGTGTTTCTCCTCATAATAGTGATACTCTGGATCTAGGAGAAAACTCCATGGGCTAAAAACTGTCAGATTTATCCCCTTAGGGCTCATCAGCAAAATAGACCTAGTGAGGGAGGAGTGGCGGTAGTGGAGAACGGGAATAGTTTTAAATAAAGCAAGAAAAGAACGCTTCTATTCCCTCTCTCCCCCCCCCCCCAATTAAGCTGGGTAGGATGACCGCAGACCTTGCGGGAGCGGGGGGAATACCTAAGCAGGACGGGGACGTAATACGGTGATAACAAGCCCACAAGGACATTGTCATCTTGAGTTTGGTGCACCCTGTCGGCCCAAATATGGGAGAAAGGCTATTCCAGTTCTCCCTTAATTCTTTGTTAGCAATCCAAATTTTGAATATATATATATATATAAAAAGTAAAAAGACTTCTCTTTCCCATATTTGGGCCAACAGGGTGCTCTAAAAGAAAAATGCATTCATATATATATATATATATATA
>NW_015386647.1:0-42743 GCF_001527695.2 Protobothrops mucrosquamatus | reverse complement strand
ATATATATATATATATATATATATATATATAGTGTGTGTGTATATAGTATATATATATATATATATAGTATATACCTTCAGCCCTTTCCGCTACGGCCAGGGGTTCGCTCCCAAACGCCAGCATTGGATGGGCGTCTTTATGCGGACCCTTGCCTAGTCGTGCTCGGAATGAGAGACTCCCAGGGATACAGCCCGGCCAACTTTCCAACGAAAGTTGAGTTTTACTTCGATCTGGAGTATTTAGGTTTACTCCTAAATACGTATGAAACTTTTAATTCAAAACATTGCGGGTCCCCAACTTCCTCCAGCCGGGTCGGGCGGCCCTTTGCGACCCACCAGCCGTACACCAAAGCGATTCTTCCCGTAGCATCCATCATCGAGAGACCGGCCACCGTAGAGCAGAGGCGGCGGCCGCGGGAACTTCAGGGAAGCTCCGCCTACTGAATCTTTCAGAGGGCTCCCGCACCAAACACGGAACTACAGCATGTGGGGACGAGACTTAGTCTATGTCGTTGAGAGGGGACCTTTCCCCTTGTCCCTATACGTAACTTCCGGCTTCCTGTTCCGCAAACCTTAACTCTGCCGGTCTTTGCTTTTATTGACTTGATTTCTTGTCCTCTCCCCCCACCCCCCCATTTCCCAGGGCTTGTTGGAGAATCCAGGTAATCCATCGGGTAGGGGAAGCGGTGGCTCCGCTGCCCTTTTGGGGAGTTTTTCGGGGCGTCATTTGGAGGAAGACCCTGGTACGGTATTAGCATTACACTCACGAATGTAATATTGATGATCACTGTGGTTCCTTTTATATGAAAAAATATGCAAACGAAGGTAAATATTTTTATTAGCTAGTTGTCTGTATGAAGAAATAAGATCCTTAAGTCTTAACATAGTTAGGTTATAACCGAATCCTTTTTTGTTTGTTTTTTGAATGCTTGATTAGAGGGGGCTGTAAAGCACTGAAGCGGTATATAAGTCTTTAAGTGCTGTTGCTATTGCTATGTTATTAAAACTTGGATCTGAATATGAAATTTCATTTACCATGGACACCAAAGGAACGCTATTAGAAACCAATGCCAATGTTATAGTAAATTTATAGAACCTACCATGTTAACAATATGAGAGCTAGTTTGGTCTAGTGGTGGTTAAGACACCAAGCTAGAAAACAGGAGGCCTTGAGTTCAAGTCCTGCCTTAGCCATGAAAACCAGCTGGGTGATTTTGGGTCAATCATTCTTCAGCCCAACCCACTTCACAGGGATATTGTTGTGGGGAAAATAGGAGGAGGAAGGTATGTTGGATATGTTATTTGTAAAAATAATAAAGGCGGGATACAAATAAATAGACAGTGCTTGCATTTTAAATAGGATATTATTAAAGGAAACATTAATCAGTGGCTATTCCCAGAACAAGTTAATCCTCCTGAAGTGACCCCACATCCTTATAAGATGGATATTGTAAACAGGGGTATCACTTCCATTCTCAGTTTGTGATGCATTTGGCAGAATAATACTGGGGGAAAAAACACCCCATTAAATAAATTGTGCTTCGTTTAAAGTTTATGAGTTTCTTTTTTTAACAGAAGACAACACTTCTTCAGTTTAGGAAAAATGTGCTATATTTGGCAAATTCAACTTTATTGTAATCCAGGAGGAAGGAAGATTTAATTATTAAATAAATCTTCTAAATCTAAAGAAATTAATTAAATTTAGATCCTAAACATAATCAAAAAGAATTAGAATTAGAAACCCCAACTCTAAAAATAAAATAAAATCAAACAAATGCCATCAGTCAATTGAACTTGCTGGAAGAGAAGCGTTACAATCTTTATGTCAAAATTATTACTGAGTGTTACTGTGCACGGTTACCTAGCAATGTTTTTATATAACACTCTGGTATGTTTGAAGATGGAACTGAATAACATACACTGGGATAATTGAAATGCATACATTTATAATAAGCAGTGACACCTGCCATAACACCAACGGATGTTCTTAATACTGTTTTGTCTTCTATTTATCTAGCATCTATGTCCCAAAATCAGAAGGAGTTGGCAGGCCTGGGTCGGCTTGAATACTTGCAAGCCTTAGTTACTGAATTCCAAGTGACAGATAACTCAGGTGAATGTAATTTATTGGTCAGTTCTTAGTTTCACATTGGCTTTTACAGGTGCTTTTTTAATATTAAGAGTTCTTTCATTTATGTTGCAGGTGCCAAAGAGCAAGTGTTGGCTAATCTGGCCAATTTTGCTTATGACCCCCAAAATTATGAATATCTGCGGCAGCTCAGGGTCTTGGATCTGTTTCTGGACATGCTGACTGAGGACAATGACAGTCTTGTGGAATTTGCACTTGGTAAGGTCTGGACTTCAACATTTTCCATGAAATAGAATCATTTCTCAACAGTTATAGCACATAGGAGAAGCTAGGATGTTAGTGTGTTCCATTGCAGTGTTCAACTCTGTCTTCAGTTTAAGATGTGAAGAAGAACCTGTAATTAAGTAATTTGCTGCTAAATTTCCAGAAGCCTTAACCTGCAATGATCAGAAAAGTGGGAGGGCTAGTTTCCTCATCCTTGGCTTAAGAACTCTCTGGCAAAGGTATGCAAATAGGCTGAAGAACTGGGTAGGGTATTACAGAGAATAGATTTTGAAAATGATGGGAAGAGGAAGAGCAAAATACACCAGCAAATATAAGCCAGAGTATAGCTGAGAGCAATAATATAAAGCACGGGTGTCAAACCCGTCACGTGACGTGTCGTGACTTTTTTTGCATTGCTGGAGCTGGGGTGGGCGCAGCTTCCATATGATGCAACCGGCCCGTGGGCTGGCAGTTTGATACCCCTGATATAAAGTGTAACATTCTCTTGTGCAATGACTATTGCAAACTGGATTTTCTAGTGTTGAGATTAGCCTGACTGGTTTATTTTAAAGGTTTTCATAACAAAATCAAGTGCAATTAAAACTAAGTATGTAGATTACTTAATTTTTTTAATAAAGCAACTACTTATCAGATTTCAACTTTAGAAAAATAAGTAGGATTTTTATAAGGGGTAACTATGTATTCAACAATATTTTTTGCACAGAGGAACTTTTGGCTAGGTCAAAATAGTTAAACATAAACTATGGTATATTGGCTCTTAGAGCAAAGGTCCCCAACCTTTTGGGCACCAGGGGCTGGTTACATGGCAAGAGGTTTTTCCACGGACCGGATGGGGTGTGGTTTTGTGCTGCCTGCATTCCACGGATGGGGCTTTGCTTGTTTGTGCAGCCCGGTTGCTGGCATGCCGCAGCCCGATACTGGTCCATGGACCAGGGGTTGGAGACCCCTGTCTTAGAGGGTGCTTGTCAACTCTGCATCATTTCTCTTACCTGTCTTTCCTCTTTTTGGTCCCAAAAATCCAAATGTGTAGGCTATTTTGCAAATAGAATAAAGGTTTTTCCAAATTTGTACAATATTTTATCATAATTCTGGTACTCTAGATTTTTAATTCATGAGGTGTACTGTTTTATTCTTTCTCCCTAACAGTTGCACAGATTCATAATCTGTGTATAAAATCTACAAGCAGTATTTTATGACTTTTAAGTTTCTGAATGTATCTTTGTTATAAGTTGGTCATTTGAACTGAGGAAATTTGGTCCTTCTCTGCTGTGCCTTCCCGTTTGACAGGACAGTATTTATGACGGGTTTTACTCGTAGGTATGACCATACTATGACCTGTGAGTACAGTAATGGTTGTTTCAGTTTAGCTCTCAGCATGCTCACTCAAGTTTTCCAATGTAAGGATTCTGCAGATGCAGAGATCTGTTTTGCACCTCCTGAAAGCTATTTTTGATGGACAGCATTTATATAAATAGCTTGCATGTTTGCTTATAGACCTCAGGTACCAACTGCAATTGCGACACAGTTTTAAAGTGAAACATCACATGAATACACCAACTTACAACATCAGTTCTGGCTGCAGCTGTTAAGTGAATTACCCACGGTTGTTAAATACAACATCGTGTGACATGGCTTGTTACTTGCTGCCAGCTTCCCCGTTGACTTTGCTTGTTTGGCTGGTGATCACACATTTTAAATTATAAATGTATGATGGTTGTCTAGCACCCGAATTGTGATCGCATGTCTTCAGGATTCTGTGATGGCTGCAACTTCCAAGGGTCAGTCATAAACCTCCTTTTTCAGAGTCATTGTAAGTTTGAATGGTCACCAAATGAGCAGTTCAGTTCTTGTATCAGACGTATCCCCAAACCATTTATGGACAGGACCAAGAGACCAAGTTGTCGTAGAACTACTGAAATGTACATTATTATTAAAATGAAATGGACCAAACAATCCTGTTGTTAATCTTTACCACCTCATTCTCTCATTTTTCAGGAGGACTGTGTAATCTCTGCCTGGACAAAATCAACAAAGACTATATACTAGAGGCGGGTGGGGTGTCAGCTGTTGTCAACTGTCTGGCCAGTGCCAACGAAGAGACTGTCCTGTCTGCAGTTACAACTCTAATGTACTTGTCTACAGCTCAGTCTCGCCAAGAGATCACCGCCCTCCCTGTGATTGAGTGCATGCTGCGCTTCTCCCTCTCAACCAACAGAAGGCTGAAAAACCTGGCCACTATTTTCCTTGAGGACTATTGCAGTCCCCTTCAGGTGGAGGAGGCCAGGAGCCTCACCAGGAACACAGCCGTCGGAATTCCACTGCCCAGGATGGAGGCAGCCCAGGAGGCAGCCAGCGAGATCCTCCCTGAATGAGGAGCAGGATTCTTTCCTGTCACACATCTCAGAGGAAAAGAGAAAGAACTCGCTACAGGTATTCTGCTTTAAAAATGACTGTAAATAGTCCTGAGAGTTTCCTTGGGAGGCATACGGTGGATTTTCAGATGGGTTCCTTTCACGTTCTGATGTGCTTTTCAATTCATTTTCAGGTTATTTAGAAATATGAACCAGTTGCTATAAACCAGTTGCTAAAGGGCCTTGATAACTATTCTAGACTGTTTGTAGAAGACAGCTGGGAGAATACATACATACATACATACATACATACATACATACATACATACATACATACATTGTATGACTTAAGTTTATTTTTCAGTAAGTAGCGGGGGGAAAGATAATGAGTCAAAAACTGTCTTACATTTTCAGAGCTCTTTTGTTCATTTAATTAATTGGCAAGCATAACAAACATTCCATTAAAATGTTTAATAAGTCAAATCATTCAAGCACATTTAGAATTAGATATAATCCTATTCCCATATGGATCATTTGACTTGAAGAACCTGTTTCTGTTTCCAGTTGGGATTGGTGATCAGCAAATACTTCCCAAAGCCTTTGATGGTAGCTGAAATAAATGTTCTTTTCTTTATGCTTCACTTGGAGCGTTTACTCTCCAGTATCGCCTTCCAGTCATCAGTCCAAGATTCAAGTCTCCTCCGTGGTGGCTGTAGCTTTAGATGTTTGTTGTGACAGCAAGAGAACAAGATGTGTTCCCAGCTTGGATTTGGCTCTACCCCTGAGAAGAATTAGAAAGGGACATTAAAAATATAACTATATAATACAGCACTTTGATAAAAAGTTGATGTGGTAGCATATCTCCTCATACCTTTAATGGTGTCCTTGTCATCAATAAGCAGATCAGCTGAAACAACTGTTTTATCTCTAGTCAGAATTATTCGCCCCACAAAGTTAGGGCCTAAGTGCTGCGCAACCCATCTGTACTGTCAAGTGATAAGAAAGCAGTATTAGAAGAAAGGTATTTACAGCTTTCAAGAAAGCCTTTTTTTTTACTATTAAACATTAGTAGACTTATCCTATATAGCTTTAAGACAGAATGCTTGGACTGTACCTCAAGCTGCTGATCCTCTCCAAACTTTCAAAGACTAAGTTTCAATGAACACAGTCATGAACACAGTCTATCTTATTTTTGAGTAAATGTGCATAGGCTGGTAATGTGGCTCCAAGAACAGATCTCAGTGTTTTGTTTGTTTGTTTGTTTACTTACTTACTTACTTACTTATTCGATTTCTATAGCCACCCATCTCGGCAAATGACTGCTCCCAGTTCAGAAACATATATCTTATATAAATAAAAATGTAAATGTTCGTTTGTTCAAAATTTTAAATATCCGAAAGTTCTTCACCAATTGCTTTGAAATTTTGACACAGCGTTGCATTCGAATACGTGCGTGTTTTTATATACCTACTAGCTGTACCCGGCCACGCGTTGCTGTGGCTCAGTCTGGTAAAAGCGTGTGTTGCTTTTATGTCCAACAGATGGCGCTGTTTTTCAAAAAAAGCATGTTTTTACCTGTCACAGGTGTGACATCTATATAATATAGGTATATAAAAACACGTGCGTGTTCAAATGCAACGTTGTGTCAAAATTTCAAAGCAATCGGTGAAGAACTTTCGGAGATTTAAGATTTTGAACAAACGAACATTTACATTTTTATTTATATAGAAAGATATTATATAGATGTCACACCTGTGACAGATAAAAACATGCTTTTTTTGAAAAACAGCACCATCTGTTGGACGTAAAAGCAACACACGCTTTTACCAGACTGAGCCACAGCAACGCGTGGCTGGGTACAGCTAGTTACAATTAAAGTTGTAAAGCATTTTAAAACAAGAAAAACAGTAAAAGCCATTAATACTCTAAAAATCATTAAAACATCTAATTTGAGTACATTCAGAGCAAGAAATCTGGCCTGTAAACAATATAGCCAGGAGGCAGGGCTCTTGGCGCATGTAGCACCCCAGGCTTGGGAGCACAGCCAGGTCTTAAAGTTTTATGGGAGGCTATACAGTTGGGGCTATTCTAATCTCCAGAGGGAGGATGTTCCACAGAGCAGGGACTGCTGAAGAAAAAGCTCATCTTCTAGTCCCTGTGAGCTAACATTCTTCGGCTGAGGGGATCTGCAGCATGCCCATCCTATTTCCTTTAAAATTTCCTTTCCTTAAAAATTCCTTTTAAAATGAAAAATTGGCCTTACTGGTGAAAGTACACCAGGTTAGCACTCCTTTTTTTTTACAGAATAAAAATTCTCACTATATGGTTCACAAAAGTAGAAAATTGCATTGCTAAGAAGCAGGTTTGCTCTCAAATTTGTTATGAGGGTGTTTTGTGACTCTGCAACTGCCCAGCACTGTCCTTCAGGAATATATATGTGTTTATTATTAGAATTGCAACATGCCTTCTGTTATCTTTTCCACTGTTTTAGCCTTTAATGTCACTATGTTCTTAACAAGGTTAGGGAATATGTGGCTTCTGGATTCCCCAAACCCTGAAAATCTCTGCTCTCTACATCACGACTAGGATGAGGCTTAGAACAGAGCAATCAGCCATTTTTAAAGCTCTTACCCAATTGCCTCTTCCATAGGGACGCTCTGGGGTATGGGAGGGGGATATTTTTCTACGGAGACAAGAATCAGGTCAGCCCATTCTTGAATTCAAATTTTCCTTCTGCTCCAGAGGCTTGCCTGCAATTCTTCTAGTCGCTTATAATGGGCTGGGCTGGCTAAAGGTGATGAAGCTGCAGTACAGCAAAAAAATTGGAGGGCAACATAAACTGGCTTTCCTTGACTTTCCAGATTTTTCAAACTTTGAAAGACAGCTCTTTCAAGACAGATTTCCAGACAATAATTATTCCTATATAGCTAGTGTATAATAGTAGTCTGTTATCCTCATAATTTTGATGGAGGGTAGCATAAAACTCTTCGTAATAAATTGATAAATATTGTGGAGAGAAAAGAATAAAGCATATCTTTCATATCTAGGTGGCAGCGACAAACTTAGGAAACTACTACACAAATCATAAAATATGCTTTTAAGCTTCAGCATCTTAACTATGCGTATGTATAATTACATATGTATAAAATATTGGACAACATAATCCTTTCTAAAATGCCACTTATACGTTTTAAAATCAGATAGCAATAGCCTTTGGGGATGACAAGGCCTGTGCTGATTTGAAAGAGCCAACCTTTCTGATTAGTATGTATCATTTAAATATTTTGATGAGTGGAGTACATATTTTGTTTATTATACTTGATATCTTTTTTTCTTTCAAAGCGCTTTGACTCCTTAGTGGCTTTGTACTGGCAAGATTTCAGTTTGTATAGGGCAATGGAGGATTTGGATTTTAATGGCTAGTAATCTTCTTAAGAGTTTAGTACCCTGGACTAAGACAGAACTTTTCTGTAATCTCAGAAGAACTAAAGCCGAGGCACGGTATGAAAGCCACCCATACCTGCTGTGACATTGTCTTGTCATTAGTCACTAACCAGGGAGGAGGCAAGGAACGAAAGCCAAAGAAAGAACAGAGTTTTAAAACATACAGAATCCCTCATCTTGACTGATAGGTGCTTTGCATGTTAAAGAGTGAAAGAAGGAAGAGTGACACTTGCCAACCTTTTCCAAAACGCAGTATTCATATTTCCGTATAGGACTTGTGCAAATAAAAACGTCAGTGCTGAAAAGACATGATATACTTCATTACAAGAAGAAAATATATGCTGAAGCCAAAATGTTCTTAATGTTGAATGGTCCTTACTTGGGCATTTGATTCATCTCGTGCATCGCTTCAATAGCTCCTGGGATGGGCTGCAGACTCAGAAAGAAGCCGGGTGACTCATAGACACTGGCTATTTTCTCCTAAAAAAAAGTCACATATTTAGAATTATGGTTAAGACAATTTAATTAAGGTTTAAAATTCAGGAAGCTGTAAAGATCATATAAAGAAACCAGATGTTATGTTTTAAGTTAATTCCAAAACCATATTCCAAGGCGTCAGGTAAGTAGCACTAAAGGCCAAGCTGCTTTTTAGAGCAAAAAGGTAAGAATTGGTCATTGGTGCAAGACATTTTTTGAAATAGCTAGCGTGACTGTCATGCTTATAGTTCTATCTCGTTTGTTTATACTCTTACATTAAGTTTATACTCTTGAATCTGCTCCTTACTCAAAAACTCAGAAAAGTGAACAACATTGTTGTAATTGAGGGGTGACACTAAAATGATTCTCAAACCTTGCAAAATACTGCTTAGGTAAATAGCATTAACTGTTTTGTAATTATTAGGATGAATAAGCAGTGGTACGGGTACCACCTGTGGTACATTGGCACCTGGCAGGTGGTACGCGACCATCCTAGAAAAGTAGTAGTGGGGAAGGGGAATGAGCTGAACCAGTGGCAGCACCGCACAAGCCTGAGTGAGAGACGGCTGGAGCTGCAGGGCTCAGTGGAAGTGCCAGGATCAGCACCAGGCTCCAGCTGGAGCTCGGCGCTGATCCTGGTGCTTCTGCTGAGCCCTGAAGAAGCACCAATCAGCTGGAATGTTGCAGCATCTCCAGGGTCTTGTGATTTACATTCAGATGCTTGGCAACTGATTCATATTTATGACGGTCACAGTGTCCCAGTGAAGTGATCAAAACCTGCTGCAACCACCCAGCAGACGGGGGGAATAAAAACCAAACACCCCCCACCCCACCCCCGCTGCCAATCCTCAACAGAAATGCTCACAACAATGAAAACCTCGGACAGGAGGAAGAGCGCCGCTGAGCAGGCAGGCAGATGTCTTGCTCGGCTGTGGCTTGGGGGGCACTTTTTTCAGTGCCATTGTAACTTCGAACAGTCACTAAGCGAACTGTTGTAAGTCGAGGACTATCTGTACTTTATCACTTTTTTCCTTTTGGGGGGGTCATCAAGTTTTTGACACCTTGTTAGGCGACTGGTGGTACTCGGATGTTGCCATATCCTAAAAGTGGTACAATGGGTGAAAAGATTGAAAAGCCCTGGCATAGATGACTTGCCGGAACAATGTTTCTCAAACTTGGTCGCTTGAAGATATGTGGACCAACTCCCAGAACTAAAGCTGGCCAGAGAATTCTGGGAGCTGAAATCCACACTTCTTCAAGTCGCCACGGTTGAGAAACACTATGCTAGAGATCATTTCTTTTTAGTAACACAAGTATGGGCTGCATTAAGCTGCATTAGTAACACAAGTATGGGCTGCATTAAGCTGCATTCACACAAGGGAACTCTTCACACTTTCCTTGCTGTCTAAGTAAGGCCACTTATGCCTGAAAATGCAGAGACTTGGTTCCTGCCCGCCAATTGTTCAACTAATTGCCTATGCCATTTCTCAGGATTGCAGAGTGTCTGTGATCTGCATCAAGGTATAGGTGAGAAAGGAAACAGTCTCTTTCTTTTGCCCTTCCTCCAAGAAAACAGCCCAGGACTGCTGGAAGGGAGGGAGAGGGCAGATATTATAAAGGGGAAGGGGTATCTCCCAGCAATTTTTGTGGTTCTTGGTACCAAAGGGATGCCCAGCTAAGAAAAAAAAACATGTATATTCTCCTTTCAAAAGTTTTTGTGTTAAAACATTTGACTTTGAGAGAAGTTGCCATTTGCTCTTCAGGATATGATTTCAAACTCCTTTACTTTGTGGTGTTGAAAGCTTCTGGAAGGAAGTTTACTACAAGCCTGTTCTAGTTTCTCTTCCTATTTCAGTATAAAGGCAAACAGTGCAGCAGCTCCTGGCAGAAATGAAAATATGGGAGAGCACCTAAGAACCCACAGTTATGTCTCTCTGGTGACATAAAGGAAAGATAATAAAAAGCAAAGACATCCTCAACTCCTGGACAAGTTTGAAAAGTGGCTTGACATTTCCACCTTTTGGGGTGCGTCTTGACTTCCCAGTTTAGTTACAGCCCTGGGAGCCCCTGATTTAAATCCTAAACAGATGACACTGCTCAGCTTTCAAATCCAGAGGAGAGCCAGAGGCTGCCACCTGCTGCAGTTAGAAGGGAAGGTTTACAGCAGACTAACACCAGCAGTGAAGAAGCAGCTTTTATCAGTTCTCAAACGAGTACAGTGTTTTATATATCCAATACTGTGCTTTTAAAAATTACACATGGCTGCACTCTTAAGCACTCCACCAATTAAACGCTCACGACATGAAGCAGGTTCATAATGCTTCAGCTAAAAGTTTATTTTAAAACTTTAAAGTTGCAGACATTACTGTAATAGTTGTACAGTACTCATTTATAGGCAGAAGTGCTTTGGGCCTTGTATATTGCAGTAACCTGGCGCTCAATAGAGCAGCTCAAACTTTTGCATTCTTTTGCTGGCTTCAAAAAAAAAAAAGGCTATTCGTTTAAGAGGTGGATTGATGAATGGTTCCTTAAAACAATTGTATCTTTAAAAAAAAAAAAAGATGTGGGAACCTGACAAAAATTAGCCTCCCCCCCTCCCCTCCACCTTAAGGAACACCAGATCTGCCTTTGGCTTGTGTGAGAACTCTTCCAAATCATTTTCAAAGCAGATAGAGATACATTTTTGTAAAAGCCGTTTAACATTGCTATGTTTATCTCGGCATGAACAGAAACTACGGTTTGAAAAAATGCAAGGCGCGCCATCTAAGTGGCAAGGAGAAAACCTGAGGATCTGCCCCCTCTGCAGCATTTCTGCCCGTTCTCCTTTAGCTGCAGGAATAACAAAAGCGGACGGAAGGAGATCCAGAATTCCAACTACCCGGGGATCCAGCTACCAGCAGCTCACCCCTAGGTCTTCCCGCAGGCGCCGGTATTGATCCAGCGCTAAAAAGCCCTTTCGTTGCGCCAGTTCCACGCGAGGTTCCTCGGGGTAGGAAGCGACAAAATCGCGGAGCAGCCCGCCCTCGAAGTCGCTCAAGACCCCATCCATGTCCACCAGCACGCGGAGCGAGGGACGCCCACCGCCGGCCATGTCTTTCGAGAGGCAAAGAGACTGCGGCGCCGCCCCCAAGTCCTCGATTCAGGCCAGCAAGAAGATAGAGGAGGAATCGAGGGTTTTCCGGTGAAATGGAGTCGCGGTACGGAAGGGCCAAGGAGCTTTTTTAAGTGCGGGGTCGCAAATGAAGGCGGGGAGACCTGAAAGAAGCAGAATAACAGAGTTGGAAGGGACTTTGGAGGTCTTCTAGTCGAGAACTTCGTGGGAAAGGAGTAAATCCGAGCCCCTTCATCGATGACAGAAGAGAATTGGCCTCGCTCCGTTTGCCGTGTCTTCAGGACAGGAGTCCCGTTTGAGATTCATTTACTGAGCCTTTTTAAGATCGCATTATTCCACGAGACGACTTTATACATCGTATATAAAGACCTTAATTAGTTTCAAGCGAACGCAAGGATACTTTGTGTAAATAGCAGCATCAAAAGGTAAAGATTTCCCAGTTTTAATCCTAAAATTTTGTTTAAATATTTTTTTTCTTACCTAAAAAAATCAGCGGGTATCAACCGGTAGATAACAATTAGATTTAAACCAGATGGTAAACATTTATTCTGTGATATTGCAGTTTTGATTTTGCTAAGGTCTGGGTTTGATCTTTAAAAATCAAACATGTATTTTCCTGATTTTGTATGATTTTTAGATGGGGTGCACCTGAAACCAGTTACCTGAGTTAACACAAAATTTGAAGCAAAAGTCACAAGTTCACAGAGCCACAAACTAATCAACCACATGTGTAAGAATCAGCAAAGTGTCTCAACCTTGGCAACTTGAAATTGTGCAGACTTCAACTCCCAGAATTCCTCAGCTGGCAAAACTAACTAGGGAATTCTGGGAGTTGGTCCAGGAACTTCAAATTGTCAAGATTGAGAACACTGCTATATGGTACAGAATAGTGCATTATTTTACCATAATCTCTCTACTGTACAACTTCATTGTTGGTCTGTACTTGTTTTTCAAACTTGATAATTTGAAGATGTATGGACTTCAATTCCCAGAATTTGCCCTGCTGGCTAAGGAATTCTGGAAGTCGAAGTCCACACTAATTAAAGTTGCCAAGTTTGAAAAAAAAAGTCTATATAATACAGTTTTGTCATATCCAAAGTACATCCACTGCATAATCCAGATATTTGAAGTTTGCACACTCTATGATGGATGCTGTAGCAGTGAACTAATTTTTGCACTGTCTGCGTTAATAGAGGGATAGTATCAAGATCAAGGGAAGTGATAGTACTGTTCTATACTGCAGTGGTGAAGCCACATTTGGAATACAGTACTGTATCCATTTCTGATCACAGTACAAAAAAGGATACTGAGGCCCTAGAAAGAGTTCAGAGAAGAGCTGAAAGAATTAGGCATGTTTAATTTAACAAAGAGAAGACTGAGGCAGGCAACTATTGACTGCCAGCTAGTCAGTCTCAAAACAGCTATTATTGCTTGTTGTTAGCCTCCAGTTATTCAGTTGTACAATATTTTTGTTGCCACATCTTATTTTTTTAGCCTTTTTAAATCATACAGAACATTATATTTTATTCAACACTAAAACTTAATTACATTTTAGTTAACCCCTAGCACTTTAGAAATACTGATTTTATGGTCTTCTATTATCTCAGCCTTGTAAATCTATAGTCACAATCCTTACAAATTTTAGACAAAGATTGTTTTAATGTTATAACTATTAACTTCATAGTTCTCTTTTTTATATTGCTAATCAAAGACTGAAATAAAGATATTGCAGTGTAAAAGCACACGTATCCAAGTCTGGAGTTCCAGAATACAGTGGATTTATTGAATTTATTGAACTCTAAATAGACTCTG
Organism: Protobothrops mucrosquamatus; assembly: GCF_001527695.2. Classification (NCBI taxonomy): domain Eukaryota; kingdom Metazoa; phylum Chordata; class Lepidosauria; order Squamata; family Viperidae; genus Protobothrops; species Protobothrops mucrosquamatus. The sequence goes on along the minus strand of NW_015386647.1, from coordinate 29,173 downwards.
GCCATCTTCACAAGTTAAATGAAACATTCTGTTAAAAAACACCAGTGCGCAAGGGACAACATAATCCCCAACCACATCAACCCCTATCTCATAGCTTGGGAGATGGAAAAAAAAAGGATTTTAAAGGCAGGCAAGATGGGGCTGTACTAATCTCTGGCGGCCAGACAGCAGATACTATGACGAGGAAGCCCTGCTTTCTCTAGATGGCATTGCTTAATTGATGGACCCAAAGCCAACCAAATCAGTCAAAACACAAAGTATTCAGAAATGGTGATATCTTTCTGCTTCAAACCTTGCCATTGGGATACTTACACAATAATTTTCTCCTATAGAATATAACCACTCCACAAAATTTTGTGCATCCCATCAATACTTGAACTGTGTAGCCGGGATATAGGAAAAGAACTTTCTGAATTGTGGAACTTTCATCCTTTTTCCTAGTTTCTTTTCTTTGATACCCTTACAAACTCTGGATTTTTAATATGGTAATAGTAGAACATGTGGGTTAGGTTTATTTAATGTTTAAACCTAAACATTAAAGAGAAAAATTGCCATAAAACCCCTTTATTTTCAAGAAAAATGTTTCCTCCACCCTGTATGCAGAGCTATTGTTAGTACGAAATGTAGAGACACATTATTTTGACTATGCCAATAGTGAGAAAGGCTCTAGCTGCACACTAGTGTTACTTCCATCAGTTTGTAGTATAAAACAGTTTAAAACGTCCATGCATTTTCTCTTTGCGTTTCTGGATTTTTGTTTCAGAAATTATTCAAGCAGAAAACCAAGTAAATTTAAAAATAAGGCTCTGACACAGATTCAAAATTTCTATATCCTTTATTTTTAAGCAACAATCCAACTTTCAAGGTACAATACACATTTAGAATGCTGAGTTTTTCCACCTTCTGTTTAAGCATCAGCATGATCATGCATAGTACTGGAGTTGTTTGGACTAGGAATGTGTCCCCAAAATTTTATCCACCCAATACTTACTTTTATAAGATGCATCCCCTCATCATTTACAATGGGGCCTGATATTCAAAGAACAGTCAAAATCTCACATCTTTAAGTTTATCTTCAGCACTGGCCTCATCCTGTTATGACTGAACCAAGATCCAAGGGATAATGGTTAATTTCTCGCATCACAACTTGATAGTTCTTCAGTGCACAACAGGGCTTCAATCATTTACCAATTATTGAATGATACCTTGGAAAAATATGTTGCAGAGTTGTATACAGAAAGAGAATACATTTGTCACTCATCCACTACCTGTACAATCCCAGTTTCCAACCCTTCTAAGTCAATTAAGACTGTTCTACACGTTTTAGGACAAAAATGCCACTTAGCACACTCAGAATTTAATCCAGCTTAGTTTCAGACACTACTATACACCTCAGAAATCTTTTTTGTCAGCCATGGGCTGTATAGCAAATACCACTGTCTACCATTACAAAAAAAAATTACACATGTCACTTCCGTTAGACTCAAGAGAGACAAGACAAGAAGTCTGGGGAAAGATTGGCTGGAAAAAAAACAAAACAAAAAAAATATGAAGTACATAAAGTGCTCCTTTAATGGTAGTTTTAGAAGTACAGTCAAGCTCAAGTTGTGCAGTTCACAAGCATGGAAGAAAAACAAAGATGACAGACACGAGTTCCAAGTGTTAAGGAGTGAAGGAAAATGGAGCTTAACCGAGCACTAGACTAGACTTCCCCCCTGGTGGATTTCTCCTGGATGGTGCAGGTGCTGGAGCTACTGGGCTTGGAACAGGCGCAGGTGGTAGGGGCTTTTCTTCACTTAAGCCTGAAGCAGTTTCTTCTGTGTTTTCTGAGGAAAAAAAAAACACAAGACAATGGCTGTATAGAAATAGAAACATTCATTCTCTAATCTGAGCACGTTTCACTTTTGGCAAGACATCTGGAAGCCCTCAGAACTCCTAAAGCAAGTCGGAATCACAGGTTTACTATACTGAACCCTACATATGCTATATGCATGCTTCTTCCCTTTTTCAGAACTCAAATTATTATTCTCTTAAATAATAATTCTTACAGGAATAGGATTATTAACTGAAATCTCTATCCTGAAGATATACACTAGCTTAACTGCAATAGGAGCTGTGGTGGCAAAATGGTTGGAATGCAGCATTGCAAGCTAACTCTTGTCCACTGCCAGGAATTCAATCCTGACTGGCTGAAATTGACTCAGCCTTTTATCCTTCCAAGGTCGGTAAAATGGGAAGCCTGATTGTTGGCAGCAATATGCTGACTCTGTAAACCGCTTAGAGACTGCTGCTATATAAACACTATGAAGTTGTCTAAATGCTATTATTTGCTGCTATTGCTATCTTCTGCAAGACTAATTTGTGCAGACACTGTCTGAAAAAAAAGCAATGCTGAACTTCTGGCTTCTTGTGATCCTCCATTTGTGAATAGGTTCATCTTGTCATGGCACTTTTTGTAGAAGAGCCACTTCAGTGCAGATTTTTATTTTGCACCTACCTAATATTAACCAAGAGAGCATATGTGAGTGTGTGGTATTAATACGATAAACCTTCTTTCTAGCATTTACTTGATTCAAGGAGCTGTTTGTTAAAGATACACCTATTGAACAGAATGTAGCAGAGTTTAGCACTGTGTTATGAAACTGAATGCAACCAGCAGGTCTAACACTGACAACAACAGCTTAAGGAATGAAGGAGGAAGAAAATTGTGGCAACAAATGACAACATTTACTCATTCAAGCTGATGCTAAAAAAACCACATTATAGCTGTATGTTTTTCATCATAACAAACTTTTGAAGCTGTACTTGACCTCAGGCAATTTTGGACAGATTTTTACTTGTTAAAGTGGGGTGAGTGGCTCACTTCATATTAAAAATCTCTACTAAATTGTGGCACCAATGCGATTCCAGTTGCAGTTGCTCATAAGTGAAGATAGATCTACAGTAAATCATTTTTGCTTGTTCATACAAAATAGCGTGAGGGATATAAAAAGAAAGTATACAATATCATCAAGAGAGCAAAAGAATTGAAATGGAAATGGGCTGGTCACATAGCAAGAAGAATTGATGGCAGGTGGACGAAGGCAGTCATACAATGGATCCCACTTGATAAAAAGCGTCTATGAAAGAAACCTAAAAAAAGATGGATTGACGATATCAGCAAGTATTGTGGGTCCAACTGGCAAAAAAAAAAAAAAAGCTCAGGGCCGTATTGGTTAGAAACATGCAGAAGAGGCTTCATCCTGTAGTGGATAGACAATGGCTACAATGATGATGATGATAATGACTAAATTATTAACAATTCTTAAAATAATTTTAAGTCATGGGAAAGCCTAAATCATGTCTTATTTCTCTACAAATAAACTGAGTATGGATAGATGCTGCTTTGCTCCACAACTAGTAAAATGGGACAATGTGGTTAGCTTGTTGAATAGATTTTTTTCATTCTGCAAATAAATGTGAAAGAGCACAGTGGAAAAAAAAATGGGACTAAAATTAAATATAAAGAATACCAAGCTAATGACAAAAGGTACAACTATCAGCTTTAGAGTTAACAATGAAGACACTGAGGTGGTTGATAGCTTCTGCCTTTTGAATCAACCAAGAACAGTAAAGGGGCAAACAGTGAAGAAATATGTATCACCTGGTAGAGTAGCCATAAACACCTTGGAAAAGGTATTCAGATGCAGGACTTCCAAGTGAAGTCAGACATCTCTGGAAGAAGACTACCAATAGATCTGTTTCAATGGAACCTCTTTCACTTTTCCTGATGCTTGCTCCTCGCAAGGAGACCACAGGATAGCAGCATGTCTGAGTACTTGCAGATAAGAGAAGCCATCAAGCTCTCAATTATGGTGGAGCATTGATGGACACTGACCTCACTTTCTAAACACTTTTGGATAGAGCCAGTTCGGTCTAGTGGTCAAGGCATCAGGCTAGAAACTAGGAGATGACGAGGTCTAGTCCCACCTTAGGCATGAAAGCCGGCTAGATGATTTTGGGACAGTATCTCTCTCTCAGCCCAACTTGCCTCACAGGGTTCTTGTTATGGGGAAAATAGGAGGAAGGTATATTAGGTATGTTCAACTCCTTGAGTTATTTATATAAGTAAAAAATAAATAAAATGCATGTAAGTTTATAGGGATGGTGAAATAATAAATTTGCCTGCACCTGTTGCAAGCAACATTGAGGGTCACTTAAATATTTTTCTTTTCCTTTTTCCTTTCCTTTCCTTTTTGCACGTTATGTTTCTTTTCTATTTTATTTCTGATTTCAGTTGTATTATTTTTTTAGCACTGTTAAACTCTTCAATAAAAAAGTATTCTTTAAAAATGGATGGAAAAGATATTCAGATGATATGTCTACATCTACAAAGATCAGAATAGTGCAAGCAACATTATTCCCTGCAACAATCTATGGAAGCTAAAGTTAGACTCTGAAGAACTTTGGTGTTGGAAAAGACTCCTATGAAATAGCCAAGAAAACAAACAAATGGATCGGTGAACATATCAATCTAGAGATCTCACACAAGGCATAAACTGTTCTGTTTTGGATACATGTGAAAACCTAGCTCTTGGGAAAGGTTTTGACACTGGGGAAAGAGAAGAAAGAAGCTGACAACCAGCAGCAAACTAGATGGACTCAGTTACAGTGGTGGCAAGTTCCCTATTGGAAGACTTGAAGGACCAGCTGAGGGACAGATCATCATGGAGAAAACCTGCCTATGTAGTCATTAAGAATTGACATCACCTTGATGGCACGTAATTCCACCATTCAAGGACTACAACTACAGACTACTAAGCAGACTACAAAATGAAGTATTAATATTCCACATTAAAGAATTCTGTAATTAGTTAAGATGATAATTCCACTTTTTTGTTAAGCAGCCTGATCAGACACCAATGGCCCAACTTATGATCAAGTCTCTCTCATACTATGCTTTGAAGAAGCAGTTTTTCCTGTCTGAAGAAGCTTCATGAACATGTGAAGAAAAATTATGCCTTTTTCCAGCCCCGAGTCTGCCAGTAGGCTCAGGGAAATCAAAGAGACTAGAAGACATGAATAGCAAACTTTGATATTTATGGATATTTAATAGCTTAGTGAAACAGAAATTACCATAGTTAAGTGGATGAATGTTAAAGAATAGTCTTCCATTGGATGGAGGCGATGTGAATTGCAAGTTCCAGATACTCAGAACATACTATTTTTGAGCTACAATAATGGTAAGCTACATTTACCATTACGTTCACATAAAAACAAATACAATTGTTTGCATCATCATCATCATCATCCTCTTTTGCCTTTCAATTTTTTTAAAAAATTACCTTTCCACAATGGAATAGGGTAAGCAGTGTGTATAATTCTTCATAGCCAAGAATTTTGTCAAAAGTTAAGATATTTATTAAGTTTCACTTGGAGGAATATTCCCAAAACATGTTAAATGTTTAAAACTCTTCAGCACATCTGATACTGCTAATGTCATCTTTAAGGAAGATTTTTCAAGCAGTAATCTCTTCTGGAACCTAGCACACAATACATTACTACTCCTTTCAGGTTGAGCAGGTTGGCAGTCCATCTTCCTAGCTCTTCCCTGAACATATATTGATTGAATAAATGTTCTCCAAATGTTCTCCCGTCATCAGCCTTTATGTAATACCTAATGGTCAATGATATAGACCTGCCCTTCCTATAGCATTTAAAATCCCATTCTTGAATTGTAACTATGTCTATGAAATTAATACTGAGATGAGGTATTTCATACTTAAGATGAATTTGATCCTACAAATTTATAACCAAGTGAGGTTGCCCTTCTAACCTTGATTTAAAAAACTACGTTCAATTGTAAATTTCTGGCTGGTATGCCAGATTATATACAGCTCTGTAAGAAATATTTTGACTTTCGATACAGAGAAAACAAAGTCAAGCGTGTTTGGTTTGAATGAGGCAAGTGAAACTGGCCAAATCTCTCTGCTGGAATTTTGAAAATCATTTTGAAAGTCATTTTGGAAAGGAATTCATTCATACATACAAAAACCAACTAAGATTAGGCCTGTAGGGGGGACTAAGTGAGTAATGGTAACTGCCTGCCAGAGGAAAGGTGTGCTATTTCACGAAGCTCCCAAGTGCCTAAGTCATTACACTTCATAAATAGATGTTCTGCTTGATAGAAAACTGGGCTAATTCTATTCGCTCTACTTTGTCATAAATATGGCTGTGCTGATTTGGATTTAGTATAGCCTACAATCCTTTTCCACTGTGATCAGACTATATATTCTTCTATTTTACCGCTGAAAGCATTGCAGAATTTAAACATCACTTATTAAACTCCCTAATGGTTCCTTCTTGTAAGAAGGATTCCAATACTGACTACATTTTAAAATATGCAAACAACCTATTGCATTTCTCCAAACCTTTTATTTCTACCTAATAAAAGACCAAGAGGCCACAGAGTTGACAGGCAGCACTGCAATGTGGCAACACCAATCTTTAGAGTTCTTTCCAGACTGTCTTAACACAAGTTATTCTTTGAGCCTCACATACAATTCTTGCATTCAGTCAGTGATACTTCTTCAAGCTGGGAAGAACTTTTAAAAAGCATAGAAGCAAGGGGGGGGGGAGATACTTACCAGGAGCCTCACTTTCCACACTCTGCAAACAAAACAAATTATTTCTTCAGTTTTGTCACCATTAATTATCAGTCACAAAGATTGTTTACAGTTGAATGCCTTAACTTTTAACACAGCACCAAAGGTTAGAGGTTCTATGCATACAACATAAAATGGACATATATTTTTCAATTTTAGACTACTAATTCTAAAACTTGAGCCAGACAGGAAAACTGCTTATATTTACAGAATAAATAGTATTTTTGAATACTGACGCTTAGACAATTTGTTGACCTTTGGGCCTCGGTACAATTTATGCATTGGTCTTATCTTCTTAACAGTCAATTGTTTGAGAGCAACCAAGGCTATTAGGAATCAGTGGATCATTCAATCACTCCCTCAGTGCATTACATGTCTTCCTCATTTAGTGACAATTATTTAGTGACTGGTAATTTGGTTGTTTGGTTGTTTCACTCAGTGAAACTGCAATTGTGCTTATGATCTAACTTCAGTCTTCCTTTGCTTTGCAGATCTGTGAAGGTCCTAAATAAGAGGATTACTTGTAAAGTTATTTTTTCATCATCACAATTGCAAATGGTTGCTAAGTGAAACAGTCACTAAATGAGGACTACTTGTCCTACATTCAAAGATATGCTCCTCAAAGCTATGCAACCACCATCACCACTAGCCGGAAAGGATTTCCTGAAGGGAATTCCTCTGAACTTATAAATTTAATAAAGTGTATTGTCTGGGAAGTACATGAGACACAATACTAGACTTTTACTACTTATGGGATTCAACTGTATAGCAAAATTCTAGGCCAGGCCATTTAAGTCACTATACTCAAGGAATCTTAATGTGTTGCCCTGAAGCTGGAATTGCAAATGTCTCATTTAATGGCAATAATTTAATATTTATAACTTAAGAATAGAGAGAAATCAACCTATAAATTATATTTTCATAATGTGTTGCTGAAACAGTTTGAATTAGCACATAAAACCATTTTCATAAGATTTACAAAAAAGAATTGCATAATAAAAGCAATCTAGCTTTAAATAAAAGATACACAAACTTGATTTAATCAACATTTTAAAACTGAACAGGAGAGGGGATAAAGTCTAAATGTATAAATGAGAATGTATTATATAGAGACTCAGTTTAGATAATATTCAATACTCTCCAGCAACCACCCTTCACAGTTTCTGGATGAGTGCATAGGAATAGTGGAGGGAATGATGGCTATTTTTTTTTTACTTTTATGTTAGATGATTCATTAAAGAATTGTTCACAGAAATACTAAAATGTATAAATTATAGCAACTGGAAATTGTGATAACCAAAGGGAACACTGGTTTCAGAAAAGCTTTAGTGTCATCGGACAACAGACCCGCGTTCAGATAGCAGTCTAACTCAAATTCTTAATTACATACTCTAATTTGAGGAACATTAAACATGTTGCTAATTGTAATGACTTTATCAATTCAGGTTGCTAAATGTACACTCTACAGGCATGTTGTGCAATGGCATTATCAAACAATAGTTTTAGAAGAATGCAAAGTAATGAAAAGGATGCAAACTGACCAATATATTACTTCTACTTTTTGTTCCCCCAAAGTCAGATCCTAATAAGTCCCAAAACACTTGCTAATGTTAATGTGAGCTATCTGTTTTTTTAGAGCAAAATATAGCAAGCATTAAAAAGTGCAAGGAGTGATAAATGACTTCATAGATGGGGATATTATTGTATAAATGGCCACCACTATTAATAGGACGCGTTCTAGATAAAAACAATTCCTCACAAATTGAAAAGTGTTTATCATTTTAGTTATGCTGCATAGTATATGCAGAACACAGATTTCTTGTTTTACTCCCCCACCTAAAGAGACATTTAAAAAAGGGTGGACCAACTTGTGGCTTCCAGATTTTACAGAACTACAATTCCCAGCAGCAAAGCCTTGCTTACAGTTGTAGTTCAGCAACATCTACTGACCAAAGATTCGCCATCCCTCATCTTGTTGATAAAAGTATTAAAACTCCGTCATAGTAAAAATGTACACTAATTCAAGATGGAACAAGGGATGTGCTACCAGGCACAATAATTAGTCACTGCAATATATTCATGATAAGGAAAGGAAAGCAATGCTTACTTTTGGAGTTACACAGTCACCAGAGGTTGCATCAGAAGAACCTCTCCTTTCAGATCCAACTGCTTCAGAATTATCGACTTCGGTGGACTTGGCTGCAAGAGTTATCATTGGATGAGATACGTCAAGTACAGCAAACCATAATAATAAAGAGCATTCAGCTACTTATCACTTAAAATAGTGTATGTGAACACATTTTAACAAGGGCATTCTAATAAGGGAAAAATTAGCTTATAACATCTGAAATGCCCCCGGAAATTGAAGAAAGGACTCAGAAATAAGCAACTACAATATTGGGAATAGTGATGCTACTATGGACAGACTATGGTCAAAAAATTTAATGAAGTAGTAACAAATGTGAAACAAATTTTGTCTGATGTAGAAATATTACAACCAGAAACACAATAATAAAAACAAAATGTGGGGTTTTTTGCACAAAGAAGGCTGCTAAAGTGGAAACGCAAATGACAGCCAAGAGAATGACACAGATAAGAACTTTCTACTAAATATAGAAAAAAAGTTGGTTAAAGTTTTGAAAATTAATATAGAAACACAAATCATAAACCAAGAGAAGAACCGATTAATGACTTTATTGGAAGCTTTTGGGATGGGAGAAAGCAAAATTGAAAAGAGACCAAATTCTACAACAATTGATTGAATTGTTGTTAGGAGTAAAAGGAATAAATGAATATAAATCCTCTGAACCAGTTCAAGTTGTTTAAGCCCATCTCATCTATTATGTCTATTTTTAATAACAGAGCTAAATCCAAATTTAGATATTTAGTTCTCCAAAATTGCCTTAAGAAAGAAATCTTTTACCTGTTGACTTAGCCCAAGATGGTGGATTTTCTTCTGGAGTCCCAAAGATGGAAGATGCCATCCTGTTCCTTTTTCCTCCTTGCTGGTCTTTTGGCAAATCAAATCCTAAATTGAAATTAGAACCACCACCTGGGGGACGAAGGACCCTAGAAAAAAAAATAAAGCATTTTAGTTGTATTAAGAGACAATTGTACCAGGGAGAACTTACATATAAGTTACAAAATATGGTGTATTCATTTCTCACTCATTTTAAACCAGATTGCTTCTCAACTTATTAGAAAGATATGGCCAGGAACCATAAATTCCATTTTGCTCCAACCAAATAATTGAAATATTGATGTACAATCACATGTGAAGGACAGAGCTAAGGGCCTATGACCCTATTTTTTTTCAGAGAAATCTGAAAAAACAAAAATCAGTTAACAGACTTTCCCACATAAAAATGTATGATTAAGAAGAGTAAGGAGAAAGAACAAATGAAAAGGGGAAACTTTTACACAGATTGCTGCAGATCCCAGATTCAGCAGGGTGAACTACTGTAGATGGACAAACAGACCAGGTGTAGAGCTTCCTACATTCTTTCTGAAGCAGAGCTACATGTAGACATAGTGGGTAATTCCAGCAAACGCAGAACTAAGCATTGCCTATATTGATAATTATTTTTAGGTTATAAGCCATATCCCATAAATAAGGCTTGGTTAAAAACAAAGACGTGGTTCCAGAATTATTTTTATTGTGCAGCCTATTAGACAGGCAATTTACAAAAGATAAACAATGAACCCCAGGCATTTCCTTAGTGTTTAGTAGACTGTCAATCTCATCTTGACATCTTATTTTTTTTTCTTTAAATGAAGTTGGCATGATGTAAAGCAAAGCTTCGCCTCTAGTACCAAAGTTTTGTCCAGGAGTGCCTTTAGCCCCACCCCCCCATGGCCTTAGTGGGTGATGGAGATCATCTTGGGAGATAAGGATCTTGCAACTTCTGAAATGTGGACATTTGTAAGTGGACATTCACATTTTGTAAACAGCCATTTTGTGAATTCACCCCCACATGCTTTCAACATTCTAGATGGATGCATCAGAATTTTATATTCACTTTTAGCAGCAATATCCAGCCATTCAGATGACATCAATGTCCATTTCCTTTTTGCAGATGAGGCTGTTTGTATAATTACAAAGTTTTGTTACTTAACTTTAAGATTATAGCATGGGATCCACAGGAAAAATATGCTGAAAGGCTACATTGAGGGTGGGGTGGGTGCTCCTTGATGTCTGCAAGACTTCCTTCTCTCAGATTCCTATGGCCTCTAGAACATTATCTCTGGGATCATACAATCATAGTACCCTGCATCATTACAGTGACAGATATGTTCTAATACTTTTTTTCCCCACTACATATGTAGTCTATAAGCAGGGCTTTTCAACCAGTGGTACGGGTACCACCTGTGGTACATTGGCACCTGGCAGGTGGTACGCGACCATCCTAGAAAAGTGGTAGTGGGGGAGGGGAATGAGCTGAACCGGTGACAGCACCGCACAAGCCTGAGCGAGAGATGGCTGGAGCTGCAGGGCTGTCAGGGCTCAGCGGAAGCGCCAGGATCAGCGCCAGGCTCCAGCTGGAGCTCAGCACTGATCCTGGTGCTTCTACTGAGGCCTGAAGAAGCACCAATCAGCTGGAAAGCAGCACTGATCCTGGCGCTTCTGCTGAGCCCAGAAGAAGCGCCGATCAGCTGGAATGTTGCAGCATCTCCAGGGTCTTGTGATTTACATTCAGATGCTTGGCAACTGAGTCATATTTATGACGGTCACAGTGTCCCAGGGTCATGTGAAGTGACCAAAACCTGCTGCAACCACCCAGCAGACGGGAGGAATAAAAACCAAACACCCCCCTACCCCACCCCCACTGCCAATCCTCAACAGAAATGCTCACAACAATGAAAACCTCAGATAGGAAGAGCGCCGCCGGGCAGGCAGCGTCTTGCTCGGCTGTGGGGGGCACTTTTTTCAGTGCCATTGTAACTTCGAACAGTCACTAAGCAAACTGTTGTAAGTCGAGGACTACCTGTACTTTATCACTTTTTTCCTTTTTTTTGACACCTTGCTAGGCGACTGGTGGTACTCGGATATTGCCATATCCTAAAAGTGGTAAAATGGATGAAAAGGTTGAAAAGCCCTGGTCTATAGTAATGCTCAAGCAGGTGTACGTGCTGCAAACAGCTGTTTTTAGACTCAGTATCACCATGGCTTTTTGTAATGGTGCAACATTTTCTAATCATAAGAAACTTTTTAAAAATAATCTTAAAAATTCTTTGAGCACAAAAGAAAGATGGGGAAATTGGAGTAGCCATTTTCAGTATGGCAACATTTAAACTAAGTAGTAAAAATCATGATAGCAACCATAAATGTTTTGGATTGATCATGAGCTGCACTATTACAAACCAAGCTTATTCTTACATTTAAAATAAGATTTGGGCTGAATATTAAAATTCTGGACTATCTTAGCTGACAAGCAGATTGTGTGGAATTCTACAGAAAGCAAACCAAAAGGCAGCAGGTTCTATACAGGTAGTCCTTGACTTGCAACCACAATTGGGCCCAAAATTTCCATCGCTAAGCAAAAAAGTTGTTGAGTGGATTTTGCCCCATTTTATGATCTTTCCTGTTAAGTGAATTGCTGCAGTTTTAAGTTAGTAACACAGTTAAGTGAATCTGGCTTCCCCATTGACTTTGCTAGTCAGAAGGCCAGAAAAGGTATCCCATGACTCCAGGAACCCAAATTGTCATAAATACATGCCAGTTGCCAAGCCAGTTGATCATGTGACCATAGGGATGCTGCAATGGTCATGTGAAAAACTGTCATGGCCACTTTTTTTTAGTGTCGTAACTTCAAATGGTCACTAAACAACTGGTCGTATGTCAAAGACCATATGTATGAATCCAGGTTTCCCTCACTATTTCTAGCAATATGCAGAAAAAATGTCATATATGTGCAGTTGATGGAAGTGCATGTTCTTTATTGTGTCCCACAGAAACTCTCAAAATATAGAAATCTCAAGATTCAACCCTTTTTTATTGTAAAACTTCTCATGCTGAAGTAGAACTGGCTGAATATAGTCTGAAGATGTATATGGAACAGAAAGGCTATTCCTTATGCTCGATTCCTCTAGAGGCAAAAATAAAACTTGGACTGTATCAACTGCAAGTTGTAAAAAAAGTTGTCAATTATATATTTTAGTAGATTTGCTTTGCTTAATAATGATCACCAATCCCAGAAAAAAAGCATCTATAGCCTGAAATTTACTAAATAACAATTCAGTCTTCCAAATGTTTTCACAAAACTTTCTATTTTGTGGCATTAATTATATGAGTGGAATGTAATGATGGTTCTATCAGCAGAAAGAGATCTTAATCAGAGAGCAAAGGATGGACAATTCTCACCCTATCCAGTTGGTAACACTGGATTTTATCATGTCTACAATTGATATGTGTACCTATTTGTTCACATCATGTCATATGGTGAAAATTTAGGATGCATGGTAGAAACAAAATATTTTCGGACTTTGTTGCCTAGAGTTGTTTTCATCTTATTTGTCACCCAATTGCTTTTCACCCCATTATTGCTTCAGTTAGCTCCAATATGACAGCAGCAGTATAGATATAAAGCCAAGTTGGACCACAAAAATTTGAACATTTGCTCACAATTTACAAGAGCCCATTTATGAGAACATTTCTTATAATTTTCTAGATTCATTTCAATTCATTTCTTAACACCAACTATATTGAGGTATGCTTGACACCAAGTAATAGTTTGATTCACTATCCAAAAGACTTATAAACAGATGCTTCAGATTTCTGTCAGTGTTCAACGTTCTTGCCATTGCACATGGGCATCCCTACCAATACATATGGAAATCTGCACAAACATTCCTCCTACTCAGGAATCAGTATGGGGAAATCTCTGGTATCCAGTTGTCTCTAGACTTCAATTCTCACCATTCCTGACTACCTTCCCTGCCAATTATAATTGTTACTGCTGCACACCATCATCTGGTCAAAGATTCTTCACCTTTGCAATATATTACGGCCTCTTGGACAGTATAATAACAGGGGAAGCTAATTTCAAGGCAATTCTTTATGAAAACTTGATGTGACATTTCTTCAGACTAGAGCCATTCGGTACGATTATGGTTACTATTACATCCATGATTTGTTGCACACTACTATAACGCAGGAACTCAAAAATATTTCAACCTTTCTTTGTTCCAGAACAAGTCATTGATTGGCTAACTTTAAAAAAAAAAAAAACAGGCCCAAATTGAAACGTTCACTCACCAACTCTCCCACAATCCCAAGGATAACCACTGCAACATCCATCTATCTATCTATCTATCTATCTATCTATCTATCTATCTATCTATCTATCTATCTATCTATCTATCTATCTATCATCTATCTATCTATCTATCTTTATCCATCTGTCTGTCTGTCTGTCTGTCTGTCTGTCTATCTATCTATCTATCTCTGTATGCCTTAATGTCTATCTTTATCCATCCATCCATCCATCCATCCATCCATCCATCCATCCATCCATCCATCCATCCATCCATCCATCCATCTATCTATCTATCTATCTATCTGCATAAGTTTATTCTGCATAAGAGACTGACTACAAATAAAACACCACTGGAACCCGATTGTATTTCAACGCCAATCCCTTTAAAGCAGGGGTAGGCAACCTTGGCTCTTTTATGACTTGTGGACTTCAACTCCCAGAATTCCTGAGCCAGCATGGCTGGCTCAGGAATTCTGGGAGTTGAAGTCCACGAGTCATAAAAGAGCCAAGGTTGCCTACCCCTGCTTTAAAGTAATACACCATAAGCCTTTAGTACGCCTTTACTCCTTTCTAACAAGTCTTGCTCGAAGTGCCACTGAACTGACTGGCAGAAGTTGGACCCAAAGGAGGAAGCGGCTTTTCAAAGAACGCTTGAAGTTGCTGACCTAATCCCAGCCCCCCAAAGGCTCGAGTTAACAGGTAGAGGCAACGATAGATGCAAGACAAAAGAAGTGTGGCTAGCCCCACCCAGCGAGAACCACCACTTAAAGAGGAATCCTAGCCAGACTAAGACATTATTAACGGCAAGATAAAAAGGTAAGCCGATAACCGGGCCGGGCTGAGAGAGAAGGGCTGAAAGCCTCTCATTCAACTATACCAGGAGTGGGAGCCTCCTTTGTTCCGACCAGAGGCGAAGGCGCTCCGTGCTAAGGGACATCGCCGAGACTTGTAGCACGCCCCAGCATCCCGCAGCAGGAGAAAAACCAGGAAAGCTACGACGGCGGGCACAAACCCTCCCGAGCCCCCAGAGCAGACGGCGAAAAAGGCCAAGTACGCCACCGGTTCTCTCTCCCCACTAACCAAACCTCCAAAGGGGCGAAAAAGGGAGGCGCGCGGAAAGCTACAGGTTCGGCTGAGTCCCAAGGCCTTAGGCGGAAGCCGTGTGCAAACTACGCTTCGCCTCGCCTGCCTGGCTTCCCGACGGATACCAGGAAGGAGGCTGCTGTCGCCTCGCCGACTCAACAGATGGAGGCGCCGGGCGTGGGCCGGCAGGCGGGAGCGCCGGTGTGACAATAGCCCCGGCCTTTCCTCTCTGTCTCTCTCGCGGCGGCAGCCCTTCGCGCTCCCCTCCTCGCCTCTTAAGCCCTCGGCGGTGGGGAGGGAGCAGGGCCGGCTTTGGGGGGGGGGGAGTGTTTCCGCAGGCCACAATCCCAAGAAAGGGAGCCTTTCCCTGCAGGAGAAGAAATCCCACCCAGGCTCTGCGGGGTTGGGGGGTCTCTTCGCGTCTCTCCCAGCGCCAAGCCGGGAGGAAATCTGAGCCAACCCAGCACACCGCGCCTCCCCGAAATCCAGGGCGTTTCGCCGCACAGTCCCTTTCCCGGAGATCCCGCGCCGTAGAAACAGGGAATTGGGCGAAGACAGCCCCGCGTCTAGGGGAAGCAGGAGAGTGAACGAACAGCAACTTCTTGCGGACAGACACTTTCCCACACACGAACCTGGAGCTACTTCGGCCACTGGGGTCCATCCCCGTGTAAGTAGTCGTGGTGGTCATGGTGGGGAAGAACTTGGAGGAAACCGCCCGGGTGCGAAGCCAGCGGAAGGTGATATTTCCGCACTCAGCTCCTGCCTGCTACAACTGCAGTAGCCACTCGGCACTGGCAGCTGCTTTTATAGGGTTCGTTCTTTCGATCGCCTCATTGGATAGTTCAAACGCCCTGTCCTGACGTGATTAAGTGAATCTCGTGCCACTCCAGACACTGCCCCTCCTCCGAGCCCAGCAACATTCACTCGCCACAGTCGTTTAAAATGGATTCGTCGAGAGCTGCTGTTACTTCGCGTCCATTGGTCGCTACTATCTGTCCCGCCTCTTGGCATATGATTTAACAACGAGGCCGTCATTTAAATAAAATAGGTTAGCATTGGCTAGACTGCACATGAGGCAGCAACAACTTCCTCAGTCTTTCTTTATGGAGTAGCAGTTTGAGGAGATCCGGTTAAAGGGAGTGGCAGAGCTCAGTGAGCCTCACCGGCGAGCGATCTCCAATCCTTCATGGGATCCGTGTGGGATCAAATGAAAATTAACGCCAGTGTAATAAAATACGAAACGTATCGCAATGTATTTAAAAATATACCACGTAACATACCTCTACCAAATCGCTGCTTCAGCAGGGCACCTCAAATCGTTATTTCCTAGAGAATGTTGCCCTCAGCCCATTAACTATGGTATTTATACTGTACACCATGAACGGACAAAATACACATCTTGTGAAAATACACATATCTTGTACTGTGTGGATCAAGCTGGATGTGTTATGGAAGAAAAAACCCTTAAGTAGATGGCAGGAGACCCGTGAAACAAAAGCAATTTTTCATATAGATATTAGAAATGGCACTTTCAACCAGAGAAAACCATTCTCATTCTACACATGAAGCTGTTTTATAAAAGTCCCTTTTTAAAAAATATGAGGCTGTTAAAGCAAAGCTATCCAAATATTTCTACTTTGCAGAAGCAGAGATTAATTTTTCTACAACTTTTACTTGAGAACTTACATATATAAACATGTTATGCTCTATACCCAAGAATTGATGAGTGTTTAAACAGAAGAGCACCGTCATATAAATTTTATTCTATATGCTTATGTGCCTATGTATAATAAAACAATATATTAGCAAAAACTGAAAACAAGTGCATTATACTGCTTCAAAGTCCTGTTACTCCATGTTCTACCACCACACTCAGTGAAACTGAACAATTAGTAAGCTGTTACATGATGGTCTCAAGCTTACTATCTCTAATAAAAAATGTTCAATGAAACTGATTGCAAAAAAAAAAAAAAAGGCAGAGAAATTAGGTAAGACAAAAATCTCCACATTCATAGACTATCTTTACCAAATTTTCTGTGTTGCCCTTTTGGATATATTTCTATTTACATGAATGACAAAGGAGAAAAAGTGTTAGATGAGAAAGGCAAGATGAATATTATGCTAAGTCACGGTTTTCATGTTAAACAATAATCTTTACAAATTACAATAGCCAAATCCACAGAAAGATGAAATCAAACCACTATGGCAAAAGATGAATTCAGTGATACAGTCATCTTGAATCATGGCTGTTTCCATAAAGGACAAATATCTGAAATTGCTTATTATATTCTACATTCCTTGAATGTTCATTTTTTTTCAAGTACCATATCTTAAGGTACATTATACTTGGCATTCTTGGCCTTGAAACATGATTCATTGTAGCTTTCTATTTTTGTAACATACAAACCTCATATTATAATTTATTATTTTCCTTCTGTGCTCAAGAGAACTCAAAACTCAGCAGTGCAGGTGCACGGTTGCAAATTATAAACATAATATAAGTCAGTTGATCCATTATCCAGCAAGTACTTTACTTTGAAGTTATGTTGCACAAACTAATATATTTCTGAAACTTTGTAGAACAGATATTTAAGATTCTAAGCAGTATGTATTTGCTTCCAAGTTCTGAAAACCTGGACTGCACACACGCAGAGTAGGATATGCAGCACCATTTTTGGAACAAAAATATTATTTTATTATTATATTGCAACAAGGAAAGTACATAATTTCATAATGTAGCCATCGCCTCTTATTTGAAGCAATTCAGTAAACTCCTTAAGACTGAGGTATTTTTAAAATACACTGAATGAATTTCTAGGTCCCAGCAGGAAAATTTAGAAAATTGGTAAGATTAAACTATCCCCTCAAATTCTGAAATTGTGTTACAGAAGTTAACAATTGATGTATGTTAGAGGGCATTAATAATCCATACATTATGGGGAAGGGTTGTAAAAAATTTCTTTTGTAGATTATGTGTTCCAAATACAATCATGGCATTATGTAGCTAGCCCGACAGATTCTTCTGTTTAAAATTATAATAGAAGCAAGACACATATCACCTGATGTCTAACTATCAACATATGACAGAAGATTGCTCTAAACTACTGGCTAAATGGCATGTCTCATCTCTGCGACCCTGGCAATGAATTTATGGAAGTACCTCCAAACCAAAAGGAACAAAGCAATTTAACCATAAAGTGCAGCAGAGCTGTACCATAAGGGACTTCTGGCAACTATCGAATTCTCAAATATTAACATAAAATGAATGGGCCTTTCACATTACCGCTAGCATTCTAGACCTGTACTGGACCTACATTACTAATTCTAAGATTGACAAAAACAATACTCCAATTAGGTATTTAAAAGACACATCCCAATAGATGTGAAGTAATGCTATACACTTAATTAAAAATATAATGAATAAGATAGCCAAGAACTGAGAATTTTCAAATGTATCCTTTTATCCTGTTGTTAATATAGCACTTTTCTTCACCAGTAGTTAAGCAAGTTCCTCTACTGTAACAAATAGTATTTGTTTTCCGCATTACGTTATATTATGATATCTGAAAGAGATATTTGATGTGCCAAACTAGGTAAGATATAGAAATATTGATTTTACAGTTCTACATTGCTAGTTTGAAAACTGTAGAAGTTACATCAAATATTTCTCTCATACTATTTCCCTTTAGTCCCTTAAGATTATTAGCTCCATCTACAACCTCAGTACACCTTATGCCTCTCTCATCTCCAAATATTAAAACAAGGAGGAATAGGGTTTCCATTTGAACTCCCCTTCTTCGGTCTTCAAAAGTCATATGTATCAGCTAATCACATAACTTATCTATACATAAGCAGGAGAATCTGCATTGGGCATAGTTTCATCTTGTCTTCCCAAATAACTGCCCAATTTTACATTTACAAGGGAAGAATATGTTGCTTTCAATCCCAAACATTTCCACTAAAAAGGAATCAAAGCATTTCAATCTAGCAACTTACATTAGAACCCTCATTTCTTGCCAAGATTTTTTACTGCAAGAAGTGATATTTACTATGCCCTTCACATCCAATCAGCCTCCCTGTTACAATTTAAAACTTGTCTGGACTGTCAGCAAAAATATAAAAACTAAAATTAAAATCTGATGAAACAGCAAGAAAGTTTCTATCTCTTTTTACCAGGTGATTGATTCTAGGCTAAGCATGATTGCAGCACAGAAAAATAAGCTGTTTTATTTTAAACAAGAAGTTTATTTAAACAACAAGACGGAAGGGAAAACTATCCAAGATCAAACTTTTGTTTTAGAGTAATTTACCCCTACTTAGACAGATTGCTCTACATGTAACAGCTACGTACAAAAAAGTTATAAAATTGTCCTTGGTTGTACAACGATAAAAGAAAAACAATGAAATTGTCCAATCAAACAAAGTATGTAAGGTTTTTTGTTTTTTCCAACAATGAGAGCAAAAATAACTTACTGGAATATAAAGATAAAAGTTAGAGGAGCATGCCACTAGTGGAGAAATGGGATGTTTTCACAGACCAGTTTGTTTTTATCACCCTTTCTCCATATGATGTTGATCAAAACATACAATTGGCTATTTAGTTAAAAAAAATATGCATGTCTGTGCACATACACCAGTTACTTTATGTACAATAGAAGGAATAAGAAAAGAAATCAAAGAAGAGAAAAAGCTATACTGCAGTAGTCAAGATGTGGCTGAATCAGGTCTCTTTTTTTCTAACTGTGAATATGTTGCCTGTGGGAAAGGAAGTTTGGTTCTTTCTTTTAGTACATGCCTCCTGTTTGCTGCTGGAACACATCAATTGTATCTTCATCCTCCATTTCCAACTGTATTGAAAAAAATTATAAGTCAGTTAAAAGTATGACAAGTGATATAATCATGTCATCACATGACAAGTCAAGTAAGTGACGTAAGTGTGATAAGTTTTCTTTAGTTTTTCATACACTCCCAAGAGTATAGAAACAAAAAAAAAGGATAACTAGAGATCAGCTTGTAATTGGATTGCTAAGTAATGCAAATCTAATACTCCATTTTCTTCTGCTCATTTTCACACACACACCCATTCAACTCTATTTGGAAAGAGGCATTTTATTATGCAGTAAGATTTTGTTCAGCTTGTCCCTTAGTAGCCTGAATTCAAGAAAGCACAAGTGTAGAGATCTCTATTCAGTCAGTGGGGCTTTCTTCAATCTTACTCTAACTGAAGCCCTTATAAACCTCCAAAGCTGTTTCTTTCAGTTAAAAGCCTCCTTGGAATAGCCAGAAATAATACCTCTACTATAAGCAGGGCAGAGGAACTGACAGAATTTAAACCAGGCTTCTTTCTTTGAATAACAGCGTTTTTAGATACAAATCAATAGATTTTTTTTATTATTCAGAGTTAATTTTAGTACTTCACTTGGTAGATATTACAAAAATTAATATTACTTTTTAGGCTTAAACTAATTGGGATCTTCAGCTATTAACAGGAAGAAATAATATCCCATTCCCAACCGGAAAGCCATGTTGCAAGAGGAAACCTGAGTGTTCAAAATGTTTTTAAAGACACTGCAATATTGCTGTTTTTTAACTGCTGCAGCAAGTCATTAGTGGTACAAATATTTTACATGCATTTGTACTTCAATATCTTTCAGACATAAGCAATGTTTAGGTACAAAGAAATATGTAAGGATTACTTTTAAAAGATTTCTTGGGATTTATACTTCTAACCAAATTTTACTTTTTCACATCAACAAGTATTTTAATGACCCTTTTTTACCTGTGCAGGTGTATCTGTTTCATTGATTGGCTGCCCATCAAACCGGAATCTGATTTGCCTCATTGACAAACCCTACATAAATTCAAAAATAAGAAAAATATGCAGTTGAAATAGCAAACAACCAGAATTCTTCTAAGTGCATACTGCTTCCTATATAAATTATTAAAATTATTAAATGTAGTTTATTCAGCATTAGTGTTTAATAGTGACCTTAGAATCAATTGAGACCCAAGATTAAAGCAGTTCAGGACCAACTTTCAGAAGTGATAGCAACCACATTATTAAGAGTTTATAATCAGCAAAAACTGTCCTAAATTAAGAAAACTGCTGCATAAGTGCAGCACTACACTTTAATAGTACTGTATTTATAAGGTGAAAATGACCTTCCCCTCAAAACACCAAACATTTTTGTACAATATTCTGTATAATAAGTTCACATTATTTAAATACAGGTGGCCTTTTGTTTTTAATTTTATAAATATTAAAGAATGTTTACGGACATACTTCACACACAACAAGCTATGTTATGGGAAACCAACTACTGTAATAACCCATGAATGAAAGAAATGAAGGCTTAGTGGAATGTATAATGTATAAATCCAATTATAATAAATGTCATATTTAATCTATGAATGGGAAGGGGGAAGACCAATGAGGTTGTATGCCCATTATGGGCTTGCCTAACCCTAACAGTGAATAAAGCAAGACTCGTAAGCAAGGCTGGTGTGTGCAGCATAACCTATTGCCCCTCATCACATCTTTCCAGCTTCCTCCAGAGTTGCTACCAATATCCTTGCACAATAAATCCCTTCCAGTAGATTTTGTCCATTAATTACAATGTCTACTAAATTGAGATCCATTAGTTTTTGCAATATTATTTAGTATTCCATAATCTCTGGATAATCTGATTTTATATGATATCTGATAACTGAAAAATACAAAGGTAAATTTCATGCAAGCATTGCACAGCAGCTCAGCCAAAGTGCACTTATATTCAGTGACTATCATATAGGACAATCAGGTTAGTCTACAGTGGCAAAAACTCTGTGGCAGCTCCTTTTCCAACTAAAAAAGGTTACTAAAAGGTATAAACTTTTCTGAGCTGCAGCTCATTTCTTGCACAGAGTGGCTAGGTTACATCAGTTTCCATCCTGCATCAGTCTAGTCACACTATGCATCTGATAAAGTGAGCTGCAGCACATATACCTTTTAATAACCTTTTAATTGGAAAAGGTTTTACCAAATGCTGAGTTAAACCAACTTGAGACTTGAAATAAATGTACTTTAAAATATCTGCACTGAAAGACAGCTAAAAATTCTTCCTGAATCCATTGTACTGTATAGTCAGAATTTGTATAAGGTAGGACCAGATCCAACAAGATACAAGCAAAATATAGGTTTGTGTCATTCTCCCAAATTCAGAATTGGGGGAGGGGGGAATCTTTTACCATGCTAACAAACCAATTGTTCAGTAGAGACTTTCTTTATACTAAGCTGCTTTATGCGAGTACTTGGTCCCAATAGACTATATTCCTAATAAATATTTTCCCTAACACAGGAGCCAGGGATCTGCTGATTAAATAACAAACAATCCTATTCATCAAGGTAAATATGTTGGAATTGCAGTTTAGCAACATCAAGGATCCTCAAGTCCTGTTCTACCAGAAAGCTATATGTGAACCCCACTGAATATAATTATGTTTAGGAATGCTCAAATAAAGTCTTCAAAACAGTTATAGTAAATGGTCCCATGTTTCTTGATACCATGATTCTATGACATTTCTTTATAATATGATTAAAAAGGTAATGTTTTTCTCAAGTGAAACTCAAATCCTGGTAACTCCTGGAAACATGGAAAAGGCGCTATGTTTTTCCGGATTATGTTTAAGATACAGTGGATCCATAATCATATTTTCTTTTATCCAATAATTATATAAGAGACTCACACCACTGAGAAAATCTGCACTGTAAGTTCTTTTCCACCGTTGGTTAGTTACATACTATTGTATATGGGAAAGCAAAAGTCTTGGAAGAAATTTTATTACTATCTAGTGGTCATCCAGATAATCAACTCATATAAGGTATCTTTATTAAATTATTCCTCCACACTGAACCAAAATAACAAGATTTTGTTTTGCCATTTTATCTTAAATAACAAGATAACCAGATGTGTTTTAATACAATGCTAAACTCAATATTCATTGTAATTATAGAGATTTAATATCCTACAAATAAATTTTAAAATGGTTCAAAATATGTTTCATATGGCTTCTCACCTGTCGTTCACAATAAGCTTTCATTAGTTTGCTAAGTGGTGTATGCCTTTTAATCTTAAATTGCACCACAGATCCATCTTGCCCTGCAACCTTCAGATTAATATGATCGTTATTTTCAGTCTTCACTCCTTCCTGTAAAGGGGGGAAGAGACAAAATATTAAAAGAAATTTACTCCATCTAGTAAATGTCATTAATATTCATATTACATCCTGTAGTTGTAGGATTATTGAAGGAGTAGCCATTATAAGTCTCAACTTCAGAAAAAAATTAGCTAGTTATCAACTTGTAAACAAGATTCAGTGAAGTATTACCTGAACAACAAAAGCCTATGTTGTCAGAGAATTGCAATAAATCCCATGCTTTATGTTTTAAACAATATGAGTTAATTAATATACTACTGTGGATACACAGCAGTGCTAAATTAACAAGATTCATTACAGACACACACACTTATATGGGAATAAATTCCACCGAACTCATAAAACAAATCAATAATGGTGGACATGCATAGATAGGGCTGTTTTGGAAACCAGAGTGACATTGCTAATGTAGTACAATGAGTTATTTCCCCTTTTAAGGGGAATGTCTATGGCAATTCTCAATCATTCAGGTCATAGTTGTCCCAAAGGTGCTTTTTCCAAAAGGCAATTGGACTTTGTTTTTTTTCTGAGTTAGAACTGAAGAATTTTTCTGGATGAGAAGTGAAATGTTTTCAAAGAAAAAAACAAGAAAGTGCAATTGACTATTGGAAAAAACACCTTTGGGACGTTTTGAAAGGCAACTTTTAAAGATAGCAACATAAGAGCTTTAAATAATTAAATGATCAATGTAGCATTTCTTGGAAAGCTATAACTATTCATTGGATTTTAACTTTAGCACACTGGTTGTCAATACCAATTTTTTTTTTATTAAGTCAAGTATTGTTATTCTAATGTATTTGTTGTACAAAATTCTCAAACACAGCCCATGAATTTTATGCCCTCCAACAAGGGAAGCGCATAAAACTAGCTCAATCTTTGTTTTTAACCAAATGCTTGATATTGCTATCTCTTAAAATAAGCCTCATTTATTATTCGGGTAAGACTTAAGACTGAGAATAAGTTAACAATCGAATAAGATCAAATAAGGCATGAACACCTTTCTACCTGGTTCTTAAACTCTGAAGCTTCATTAGACAATGCACCATGAAAAGTATGAAAACAATACCAAATAATCGGACTAGCATAAAGAAATTTGCAAATAATCTTTATACAAAGACGTTTTACACTTTCTAAAAAAAAAACAAAACTTTTCTAGCCAACTGCAATGCTACCCCCACGGGAAAGAGAACAGTGTCATTTCAGTTTCAAAGGTACCGTTTAACGTTAAGTATAATCCTTCTTTGAGACAAGAATGTGCAGTTTCCGGTGCCTCTGTAGATTGATGGCTGTGACCCTGTTTATGTCTTAAGTCACAGCAGGCAGAACA
Organism: Protobothrops mucrosquamatus; assembly: GCF_001527695.2. Taxonomy (NCBI): domain Eukaryota; kingdom Metazoa; phylum Chordata; class Lepidosauria; order Squamata; family Viperidae; genus Protobothrops; species Protobothrops mucrosquamatus. The sequence continues at coordinate 4,667 of NW_015386647.1, read as the reverse complement.
GCAGGCAGACCGCTACATCATGAAATCCGATCGCTTTCCTCCAATATACCTAAAAAAATTTTTCCCCCCCCCAGACATGCATGCCACTACTTCTCTTCAGAAACACACTGGCTCCTACGGCGGAGCCCTTCTCCATCTCCTAAGAAAAACAGGCACCACTCCGCCGCACCGAGCTCTCCTCCCTACGCACCACACACTGCGATGCAACAAAGCAAACCTCATAAATCCTGTTTCCTTTGGAAAAGACTTTCTCCGAGTCCACCTCCTTCGGCGACAAAAGCCGCTTTTTCTCCGAGACCTGCCGCGAGAGTCCCGGAGAGGTCCTCTGAAGCCCATCAACATTTTGGCGCCTCCAAAGTCGTATTTAAAACGAGGAGGAGGAGGAGGAGGAGGAGAGGCCGCTCATCGGTTATCGCTGGCATAAAAGGAGGGGGGAGGGCTTACCTGCTACTGGACGACTCACGAAGCGCGTAGAGCGGCTGCGAAAGGCAGCCAACACAAAAGAGGCCTACCGTTCCCAGTCAATAAGCTGCTGGACGGCAGCCGGCACAAGAGGGACTAGCGCCTCTCTTCTTTTTTTTTTCCTAAAGGAAGGCGTGGGAGGGGAGAGAGAGCGTATCCGAGGAAAGTCGAAGCCGCCTCACTGCTTCGCAAAAGTCAAGAACGCTCCCGATTTCCCACAAGGGGGAAGGAGAACTCTTAATTTTCTCGAAAGAGCACCCTTATTCCTCCCCCCGCCCTCCGGAAAGAGCACAGACCGAGATGGGGGAGGGGGGAGGGGAGGAAAATGGCGCGCAAGACCCGGCGCGGCAGAGCCTGCGCTGCGCTGCTCTTCTTCTCCTCCTCCTCCTCCTCCTCCTCGCCCCCCCTCCCCCGTGCCGGCCCGCAGCCCTTCTCTCTCTCTCTCCCTCGCTCGCTCGCTCGCTCACCTTGGGCTTCTCGTCAGCCATAGCGAGTCGGCGGGGTCCGCTCCGCTCCAAGCACCTCAGAGCAAGTGGGGAGACGGAAAGATGAAAAAGCGACCGCAACGGCCGAGACAGAAAGACTGGGGGAGGGGGCGAATGAACGCGCACGCAATACCGCGGGGCCGCGCCTTGGCTTGCGAGAGCGCGCACGCTCTGCTTTCCCCTCCCCCTGAAGCCGCTTCCCCATTGGGCTTCGGCTTACGAGAACGCGCAGCTCCGTTACATAACTCAGAAGAGAATGGCGGAACGAGGATAAAGCATGAGTGCGTGCGCGCACCCCGGGGCATCGTCCGCGCCCCTGTTCAACGTGCGCGCACCCTGCTGGGCGCAGGGAGCTTTGCTCTTGCTCGCGAAGAGGGCATTGTCTTTTCAAAATGGCCGCCGGGCCTGTGAGGTTGGAGAAGTCACCCTTTATGGTCTTCCAAATAACTTTGTGTTAGTTGTCAATTACAGATTGCAGACAATGTGTTTGTCTTTTAATTGGCGTTAATTGGCTAATGGACTAAGTTTACTTATTCTCACTGTCTCCGTTTTATGTCCCCTATTTGAAACCACAAAAGTTAACTACTGACTCTCCCAAGTAACATATAAGGCATGGTTTCTGACTAGGTGATTTTGTTGCACTGATTTATGTCCCATTATAACGCATTATGTGAATGGTAAACATTGTCAGGTCATACTATTTAACTTATGCTACAAAGATACATAATATTATTTAGCATATGGCATATCATACATGGACTAGCAATATAAACATTTCATCTAGATTAGTAAAACACAATAAAATATGTTTAAAAGATCTATGTTCAAATACCTAGGCCACCTAACCATTGAAATGCAACATCATTTGTTTGAAAAAAATCAGATGCTGGACTGGTATATGTCCTCAGTTTACAACCAGTCACAATGTGATCTACCGTTTGATGTGGGATTCCACAGTCACATGGAAGGTAGGATACTAAGCCCCATTTATACAGTGAGTCCTGGCAAACGTTGTGTGAGGTATGAATCTTATTCAGGATTATCCATGGCTGACTTGATAGTTCAAAGCCTGGTACTTTTTTTGTAGAATCATTTATATATCTTCCTATGTCTGGATGTTTAGCAATCCATTTGGCTTTCCATTGGGAATCTGTGTTAAAGTTGTTGGCAGATGTTGTGCAAGTTCCTGGATTTGAGTCTTCCAGCTGAAAAATGAGGAAGGTTGGAAGCCAGCAAGTCAAGCGTGGCTTTAATATATCCACTTGTCTTCATGGTGTTGAGTCTGGCTTCTAACTTACTAATGTGGCAGTCATTAAGCCATACAGGCAGTGGTGGGATTCAGCCAGTTCGCACCAGTTCGGCAGAACCAGTAGCTAATTTTTGGTTGCCCAGGCCCAGAATGGACTTCCGGAAGCGGCATCCACACAGAGAACCGGTTGTTCACATATTTGAATCCCACCACTGCATACAGGGGCACAGTATCCTGCTGCAGAGTAGACCAACCCTAGTGCTGATGATCTCAGGCTGTCAGCTGAAGCTCCCCATTTAGCTCCACATAATTTCTGTAGTATATTGTTGCTAGTATTGATTTTTACTGGCATATTCTCTAGATGTATCTTACAGGAGAGAGTCAGTCCAATGTTACTCCTAGATACTTTGGATGGGAGTTATAGAGGAGTAAGTTGTTTAAGTAGACCTTCGGGGCTTCATATGCTAGTTCAGTGGTTCTCAACCTTTTTAATGCTGCGACCCCAACCGGTCATAAGTCGAGGACTAAACCGGTCGTAAGTCGAGGACTACCCAACCGGTCGTAAGTCGAGGACTAAACCGGTCATAAGTCGAGGACTGCCCAACCGGTCGTAAGTTGAGGACTTTCCCTGCCCAGGAGCGCCACACATGCGTGGTTCCGCCCCCTGCGCCTGCCGAGGCGTAGCTGGCAAGCGGCAGAGACGGAGCAGGCCGACCACCAGCTGGCCCAGCTCAAGGGAGGTAAGGCACCCGCCGGAAAAGGGGAAAAAATGGTGGACAAAAAAAATGGACAAAAAAAATGGCGGACAGCCTTGCTTGGCGACTCCCGTGAAATGGCCGATCGACCCCAAATGGGGTCCCGACCCACAGGTTGAGAACCACTGGGCTAGTTTGTTGTTAAGGTAGCAGCATGTAGGTACCATTTTGCTGGTGCTAGGAGTGAGCCTCCAGCCAGTGAAGAATCTTGCCAGATTTTAAGACCTTTGGACAGGAGGCTGTCAGCCACCTCCATGTGTTTTTCTTGTACTGCTATGGCCAAATCTTCAGCGAATCCAAATTTGTATTCCCTTGTCACCAGCTTATTTGTTACATATAAGTTGAATAGTGTAGGTGCCGTAACAGAGCTTTGTGGGAGGCCATTGTTTAATCTTCTTACCTTATGTTGTGGTTATATTCCCCCAACATGCTAAACTTCACATTAGCCATCTATATGTAAACTTGGATTGCTGTGTAAACTCAGCATATATGGAAAATTTGCAGGATGTCATGCAAATTCAGGAAATTGTATAAACCACAAGCTTACTAAAGTAGTTCTTGATTTAGAACCACAACTGAGACCAGAATTTCTCTTATTAAGCAAAATGGTTGTTAAGTGGGTCAGGTCCAATTTTACATTTTTTATGGTAGTTAAGTGAATCATGTAGTTGTTAAGTAAACCTGCTTTCCCCATTGACTTTGCTTGTCAAAAGCCAGCTGGGAAGGTTGCAAATGTCAGTCACATGATCCCAGGAGCTGCAACCATTGCTTCATAATCATAAAACTGAACAATTAAATGTTGATAGCACTTGGTTAAATTAGATTCAAGAACATTATACCCTGTAATCTGAGAAAATTATATGTAGAACAATGGGAACATGTGCTAAGTAGGAAATTATTTAAAATCGTTGTCAGCAGCAACAATGTATTTTAAAACCATAACCTAACACTAATTATATGTAATTGTAACTTTTCACTAATACTGCTCAACAGTGTGGGCAATAACAGCAGTATTAATTTGGAGAAAAAAATGAGAAGTTTTGAGTGTTTGCAAAAAATATGAGTTTGAGTGAATCCTTGAGAAATGTGGAAAAATAATAGTAGCCAAGTAAAGCATAAACCAGAACCTGCACTTTGTTCAGTTTTAATGGCCATGATAAGGATGTTAGATTATCAAGTTCTTAATGTAGCTACACAGTATACTTTAGCAAAACTCTTGAAGTCTAATTGCTTGCGATCATTTATTTATTTAAAATTGTATATGGCTACCTCTCTTAAGCCACTTTGAGCAGCTCACAACAACCAGAAAACTAATAAATAAAACAATCAATCATGAAAACAATCAAAACAATAAAACAAAAATCCTGCGTTGTAATCATGCCCCTTGGACTGCCCCACAGCAGGCACAGCTACCTTCCCTCCATATTTTCTACTCATACATTCCCACAGCCTCAGTAAAAAGCCAGATCTTCAGAGACTTCCAAAAGGCTAAAGGATAGGGGCCTGTGGAATCTTGAACAGGCCTCCATCTTTCCACAAGATAGAAGGCAGGGACAGCCACAGCAAAGAGACACTTCCAGGTATCACTAGACGGCAAGGGAGAGGACCTGGAGCATGCCCACCCTATCTGATGTAGAGGGACATGCGGATATTCTAGGGAAATACAATCCCGTAAATCATCAGGTTCCATGCTAAGTATTCTTTAAAGATAATAAC